>NC_069725.1:21201066-21501066 GCF_027358585.1 Pangasianodon hypophthalmus
CATCTGGATTATGGAGCCATTTCACTTCTGTCTTTCTGTAATCAGCGTAATGAGTGTTGGCTCCTGACATAATCAGCATCACCATCCAGATCAACAGACCTCAAACATGGTGAAATGTACTGAGATGCTGGGATTAGTAGCGTGTTATTAACACCCAAATGATGCACCATCGTATCTGCCGTCGCACCGCTGACGCAAAACACTTAGACCAGACATTTTGGATTTTGAAATCAGTGGTTGTTCTTGCGGTTCTGTTCTTGTGAGTCAATGGCGTAAGCTACCACACGCTGATCTCTAACAGAATCTATCACTTCTGTTTAACGCAACATATTAGTGCGTACACTACGAATTAAATCAGGGGTGTAGAGTAGAAATGTAGCGCGATTTGCGGCTCTAGGTTTAAACAGTCACAATATTTACACATTTAAAGCAACGAAATCCACACGTGAACGTTTAAGATTGCGTGTTCTACTTGTAGGCGCCGAACGTAAAACCAGCAAAGCGGACATTTCTTGAACTTTTCGACTCAGTATATAAATGTATTATGTTTATTTACATGCCATGTATTTTACATTCCAGTGATGCTTCAGCTGTCTAGCTGATTTCTAGTAGTGCACAGCATAGTGATAGTGTAGAATCTACTGTGTGTAGTGAGCATATATAGTGAACAGGAAGGCATTAGTGAGGCATTCAGTCTAAAGAAAATAAAACCTTTTGAGTACACTTACAATGAAGAGGAATCTGAGCAAAATAAAGAGCAGTACAGAGCAAACAGGATGAGCGACTTCAGATACGGCTACGCAGAGTCGTCCTCTCTCTGAGGAATAAGTTAGCTAGCTAGATCACCATATCTTATTACGTTACATTACATTACATTTCCTACTGCTTTCTAGGCTTGTCAATTAGGTTTCCGGGCAACTGGGTAGTTTTTATTTACCTGGAGGGGTAACTAATAAGTTTATCATTCATCCAGCCTCGCACTACAAACACACAGTGTGGTGTTAATGTTAATGCATCTATAGCATTATATTATAGACATATTAATATTCCAAACTTTAAATGCATTCAGATATCTCATCTGAAGCCACTAGTGCAGGAGCTGCTCTTTAAAGGTGCAATATTTTTCATTTCTTTCTAGTATGAATAATGCGAAGTGATTAAAAAATAGTAAATAAAGCTATTTTCTCAGAACAAGTGTATTACATAGCTTGAAAAAAAAAAAAAGTTGTAAAATTGCCTTCTGATCCGGAAGGTTTGTTCGTAATTGGATTGGCCTCCTGTCAGTCATTTTATAGACATGCCCCCAAAACCCCTTCACATCCTCATTAATCATTATGGGGAAAAGTTGCGTGTTTACATGTTATAAGTCTCAAGCAGTTGAATGTCCGAGCACTTGAAAGTGATGTCATGACAGTCCTTGTTAATGCTAACCTCTAGCTGAACCACCATAATTTTTGGGGGCGGAGCTTTGTGTACACGTGTGGAAATGGGGGCAGGCTCAATGAGTAATAAAAAAACATTCAAATCTTATTCAACTCCACTCGTTTAACCATTAGAGACCTTTTTTCCCCCTCCACCTTTAAGAAACTTGTAAGAAATTTTTAATGAATTTGAAAGTTCTAGTGCTTTATTTTTTTAGAGGCTAAATTTGAGACGAATCTTTAGAGTAACTTCATGCTCAGCCTCCAACAATACACTGAGGGAGAAAAAGACGACACAAATCACGTAGGGTTAAAAAGAAAACAAACAAGTGAGAGGAGATTAGAGAGTGAAAATGGACAGGGCGAAACTAAACACCATTATGATGATACATATTGCAAGCAGGACATTTTATATGCTGCATGACACTATCTCTAACATGGCTTTTAACACCTGAATAACTTTTAGAAAAGACAGTGATGTATAACACACCAACCACAACCATAATGCCCTGGATTGGAAAATCTGCCAACTGGGCTGAAGGCTTATTTACTCGTGTACATGTGACGTCAATGTGCTCCAAACAGAGTAAAGATCAGTTGATCATCCTGCACGACGACCCCCAAACACATGAGATCACGTGGAGGTACACCGACACCCTGCTGCATGTGATACATGATCTATCCAGAAAATCCCAGCCCTGCTCGCTCTTAAAGGAACAGCTCAGCCATAAATAAATAAATAAATCAATAAATAGATAAATAAAATCACATTTAAATCTCAGTACAAAAACAGATATAAAGAATAGCAGGAATTAAATGACATGTTGGTCTATATTCAATTTCATTAACAATTTCCTACATTATTTCCCACAATGCTCTTTGCCTACCTGCTGATAGTGTCGTCAGAGCGAATTCTTTTCTACCCAGACAGACCGACGCAGCGGCGCTTTAGTCTTTTATCCAGCTCTCTCACCTCCTCATCTCTACACTCTGCTCAAACAGATCCAACGCTTTAACTTTAACGCTAATACTGCCATCTCATAGATCACTAGCTAGCCGAGTCGAGCCTTTGCGTCGTATAGCTGCATTGCATTCTGGGACTTTGAGTCCAGCATTTGCTGCACATGTCTCCACTACTTCCACACTGGATTTCTCATTCATATGAACACCAAAGGAAAACAGCGAGTGAGAAAAGAAGCTGTTGCTCTTTTGTTTTTAAAAGCAAACAACAAAACTTGTTATCTCTTAGGTTTGTGAATGTTGAAATTTTTTTCACCTGCGCTAACAATAAAAACATCCCCCGGTGACGTCAGAGAGGCACACAGCCGCCAACTTCGGACAGGAATAATGAAACTACTGCATCCAGGAACAAATTAGCACCATGATCACAAAAAAAAACATCGGAAATACTTCGTTATGAACATATTTAATGTGTTATGTGTTCAAGGTTAAACTCTAATCTCTCAGAAGTAGAATCAGGAATCCAAACCAACCGTATCAGTCTTCACAGCAAAAAAAAAAAAAAATAATAATAAAAAAATTCTTTTTAATTTTTAAAAAAATCACACTTTATACATATTTTTTAAATCTTGGATTTATTTACATATATTTAAGAAAACTCGACGTTAAAGGATGAAAAAATATCATATGATACTTGGAGGCATTTCTACGATAGACAACGTCTACTTAAACTGTTAATGTTTAAGTGTAACGGAAAAGCTTTTTTGAAATAAAGAAAATATAAGATATTCTAATAATTACAGTAATAATAATAAATAAATAAATAGTAATTAAAAAAAAAAACATTTTAAGCTAATTTAAATATTCAGTGCAAAATTTTACTATTCATTTTTTCAATGAAATATTAAAAAAAAAAAAGGATATAATGAAAAAATATCCACCCACAATATCGCTAAAACGTATTGTTCCACAGTGTATCACAATATCGATATTATTTATTTGTCTATAAGGCGTTTTGACTGTAGCACTGAGGCTGCATCCCAAACGCCTTCATGCAACCTACACACGTGCACTGCACAGAACACGGAATAAAGGCTCCTACGCCCTACGTAGTGCACTACATGTCGCAGTGATACGGTTTTGGGATTAGGCCTGAGTGTAAGTCACTCGCCGACCCAACCCAGATGTCTGACAGGCAATTATTTTCCACTTCTAAGCTCATTCTGAGCGAACTGACAAGCTAATTATCTTACATAAATGTTGGGGAAAAATGTAAAATGTGCAAAGTGAGCTTTATTAATTGTAACAGGAGGAAAAAAGAAAAAAAAAAAGAAAAAGAAAGCTGCCCGGCTAACGCACCGTCCCATGCCGTTACTGTTAGCATTATTAGCAACTTAGCCTAACTAGCAATAGCTCTATTTGATTACTATTACATGAATTATCATATAATAAAGCCTCACCTTATATTTATCAAAGCCGGAGAGCTGCTCCTGAGTGACATATTCGTACAGAGCCATGATGACAGCGGCACCGCGGTCCGGTCACAATTCTCTGGAGTGTGAAGGAGGATCACCAGCTACGGGGAGCTGCCGGCGTCGACACCAACGTCATTTCCGGTCACGACAAGTCCAGGAGTCAAGCTGGAGTCGACATTTTAAAATAAAAGTCACGACGCGTGAACGGTGCAGTTGTCGTTGTTGTATTAATGGATATACTTATATCCATATATAAACTTATGTATACTTATATAATGGATAAATTTATAAATTTCAAATTTATAATCGAAATTTATATATTTCTGTAAAGCTGATTTGTGACAATGTCTATTGTTAAACATGCTCTACAAATAAAACTGAATATGTTGATTATATGAAGTTAAAGTCTAAGTAATTTAAGTTATACCACAGTGCCACTGAAGTCTCGATTCTGATTGGTCAGAAGATGTTGATTAATTTTCTATAACAGCAACTCTGAAAATATTTCCTGCTGCAAGGTGTTTGTTCTAATACACTATATGGCCAAAAGTATGTGCACCCCTGACCATCACACCCATATGTGGTTCTTCTCCAAACTGTTATCACAAAGTTGGAAACACACAATTGTCTAAGATGTATGCTGTAGCTTTATACTTTCCCTTCACTGGAACCAAACCTGACAATGCCCCTGTGCACAAAGCAAGGTCTGTAAAGACATGGTTTACCAAGGCTGGTATGGAAGAACTTGAGTGTCCTGCACAAAAAACACTGAACTTAATACTTGTGGGATGAATTGGAACACCAGGCATTCTTCTCGCCCGATATCAGTACCTGACCTTATGTGCTCGTGTGGTTGAATGGTCAGAAATCCCCACAGCCACGCTCCCAAATCTAGTGGAAATCCTTCCCAGGAGAATGGAGGTTATTACAACAGCAAACGGGGAGCTACTCAATATCAGTACCTATGGTTTTGAATTGGGATGTTCAATACACAGGTGTCCACATACTTCTGGCCATATAGTGTATATTCTAACTTCTATACTAATAGCCTGGAGTGTGGACTCTCCAGATAATGTAAGTTGATTAATAACTAGCTTTCTGTAGTGAGAATTAATTCATTAACATTTAGGGAAGGAGTCTCCAGTTCCAGTGCTTTGTAACAGGCAGAGGTAAAGCTGTAACTTTAAGTTTTCCACCATGACATGAGAAAGTCTTCAGGACAGAGGATGTGTGGCATTTTTGCGGGTTCTCAATAACGTGACAAGCTGCGTTCTTTTGTCTTATTAACGTCGGAACAAGTGATAACAAAAATGGACTTGTTTCACAGACATTGCACAACACTGAATGTAACTATAAATGGACAAAAATAGGTAGTGTCATTCCTTAATAAATAAGAACTGCAATCATTTTCTGTTGTATATGTCTACGTCTGCAGAACAGAAGATTCCTAACACACACCACATGCTCCTAAAACCTGTCTGGTAAAAGTGAGAAGTCTAAATCAGTGCTTTTTCTAAAAAAAAAAAATAATAATTCTATAGTGTATTTCAAACAATACCTGAGACTACAAAGTCTAAAAACTGTGAACTGTCTAGTGTATGAACTTCCTGTATGCCGTAATTATTACAGTATGATACACTCACGTGGTTAAAGGTGCCGTTCGTAGCACCTTTGTAAATTATTGCGTTGCTTCCTGTTCGTATCAGGACTGTGACGGTTATTGTGGGTTTCAGGACACCTTTATCTATTAAAAGAAAAAACTCTGCAAGTAACATAATGCACATCCATTTTAATATAACTCAAGCTAAAAAAACAGATATGGTTTGCTTTTTTGTCTTCTTACATGCATGAGACCTGCTAATGTACAAGCAAACATCAAACACTCAAATGCAACAAACCAGCTAATTATTAAGCTTTATATGAGTCATGTCAAAAATATAGGAACATAGTCATTAAAAGGTTTAAAAGATTTAAAGGTGCAGTTTGTAGTATGTTTGTAATGTTTCCAGACCTATAACAATCATATAATTTCAAATGCAACAAAAAAAAATTTGCAACAGATTTTCCATTGCAACAATACAGTTTTGCAATGGCTCTGGCTATGTGCTTCATTTCAGGCTTCTTTTTGAATTTTTCTGGGCCAGAAATAATCCCTGCTCATACACAAAACAAAGCTGCTCAACTCTGTGTCATTTGCTTAAAAAAGTATGTATCATAAGCATCAGGACTTAGAATATAAAGATTAAGACTTGGCAATATTTATATTGCAATTTACCAAGAAACTAAAG
This sequence comes from Pangasianodon hypophthalmus, assembly GCF_027358585.1. Lineage (NCBI taxonomy): Eukaryota > Metazoa > Chordata > Actinopteri > Siluriformes > Pangasiidae > Pangasianodon > Pangasianodon hypophthalmus. The sequence continues at coordinate 21,207,211 of NC_069725.1, forward strand.
TACACACCGCTCCTTTAACAAATTATGACACACAGCTAAAGTAGCTTTTTTTTTTTTTTAGAAAAGAGATGAAGCCGTTAATCCGCTGTATGGGCAGTCGAGGTAAGTGTGTGTAGTGAGGACTTACAGAAATTGTGCAAACCGATATTCAGACCTCAGACGTAACTACAGTCTTAAGTGCTGCACAAGAGTTGCACAAGTGGGCGGAGTTTGACAAAAACAAAGGCGTGTCTCGGTTACATTCAATTTCTCACTCAAGCGAGGAGCAGTATTAAGTCCGCATTTTCTATCCCTGATTTTTTTTTTGGTGGCTTAAAGGAAGGAAGTGCTTGTGTTTTGAATCAGTGAGCTTAAAAACCTCATCCTGGCTGTTTTTCACTCAAGAAAGATCCTCGGAAGCGTGAACTACACACGTGAGTCACATTAACGACTGCGTAACCTGAGTCTGAACACGTGCGACTTTCTCACATGCATAAAATCTGACCTAATTTTTGGACTCAATTTGCTAACTCTGAATACAGCTAACATTTCTTCCCAGTATATAAACATTTTGTTGTTTAAATTTTTTCCCGATGTCTATTACAGAGATATTATGAATCTGGACAGGTGGATTTTAATGACGTCACACAAACACCATGATGTCCTTAAGGTCCTTGCGTGAGAGATCGGGCACGGTGGCGTCCGGAGCGGGGTAGCCGACAGGAAGTAGCATCAGCAGCTTCTCATTGGCTGGGCGGTGGAGGAGGACACGGAGCTGCGGCCCACAGTTTAAAGGTGTGGAGGTCACCGTCACCAGACCCACGTTCTGAAGATTAGAGAAGAAGAATAGCATATCAACAGATAGCACTTAAAGCAAAATGTATTATTTCTTTCACTTACAGTATACCCTTCTAACCCATTATATCTCTAATACAGTCTGTTTCCTGTTTCCTCTTAGTGCTTCTGTTTAGTAAATTGCAACCATTTTGACACCGAAACACAGATATGTGGCGAAAAATGTAAAAAGTACATGTGTATACAAGTCCACAGTGCGTACGTCTTTGTGTAAGTATTCTCCACACCTGCAGAGCTGCTAGCAGGAGCCCACACGAGATGGACACACTAATCTCGTTGTAGTAATGAGTCTTTTTCTTTCCATCCGGCATTATTCCGTATGTCTGCTTAAAGATGAGGATCAGATAAGGCGCCGTGTCGAGATACTCCTTCACCCAGTTAGTCCTGTGGAAGAAAATATTATAGTTTAGAGCTTTGTTGTAATATTGTCTTATTTGGTTAATAAAAACATGCCTTGGCTGGTTACATTTGAGGTTAAGGGAACATTGTGTGTGGATTTTATTAGCTGTTGACATTATAGAGCTTAGCCACAAGATGGTGCTAGTGGTACAGGGGCCTAGGAATTTATGTAAAGAAATCTAAGTGAATTTTGGCAATGATAGTGACAAACACACACACACACACACACACACATGCATGACCTTTACCGGAGTCTGCGCAGGTCGTGAACCCATTTATCTCCCATCCTCTGTTTGTAGTTGATCTCTTCCTCCTCTTCCACAATCTCTCGGATTTTGTGTTTGGTCTCGGGATCAGCCACGACCACAAACGTCCAGGGCTCGGTGTGAGCACCGCTTGGGGCCGTGCCTTATACACACACATACACACACACAGAGGCACAACACGACACATAAAACACACAAATATTTCTTGGTCTACTATAGGAGGCCATGTTTGCACTCTAGCAACTTATCCAGCTAAGCGAAATGTTCATTATAGTTTTCTGCTTATTTTTATAACACAAAAAATACAAGTAACATTACAACTAACCTGTACATGATCTCACTTCCAAGCAAAAGCTGAAAACACTACATTGTACAGTATGGTATAAAAAGACTTGTTTATCAACCGCATAATCAATAGCAATAGTAAATCAACTGTCATGGCTGCATAAGGAATAAATTTGTTGATTACTGTCTCAAAGTGTTTTATTCGTCTTATATCACAGCAATTTGTCAAAACTAACAACTATTATTTATTAAAGAGCAATACATCGTACTTTTTATCCATTTCTAGTTGCATTTAATGTTGTGTAATGTCCACAAAATAAGTTAGTTCCTATTATCACTTATGTTATAGCAGCTAGAAACAGTCATTCCCCATTCTCTCTTTTTTCTCTCTCTTGAAGTTATTAAGCCAAACAAAGCAGCTTGTCATGTTACTGAGAAACTGGAAAGCGCAACGTTCCTGACTCTTACTAAGCGCTGACACTGGAGACTCCTTCCAAAAAACGCTAAATAAACATGTCCTTATAGAAAAAGTCATCATATCAACTATCACATGGGTTTTTAAAAATCTGTTTATATTGAGTGTATATTAGAACGAGCGTATTAATATAAACCTGTGATTTGCCTTGTGGCCGGAACTACTTTCCGAGCTGCTAGTTATAGAACGAGTATTGAGCGTCATGGCTGTGATACAATAACATTTATCCAACTGGATCATTATTTGACTATAGTGTTTAAAATGTTAGCAGTGTTCAGGACTTTGTGAGGCTAAGAGCCGTGTGGTGAGTACCTGCAGCGCGTATCACATTATCGATCACCTCTCGAGGCACGGGTTCTGGGCTGATGAAGCGGACCGATCGGCGCTCGTTCAAAAGTGTGTAGAAGTGTTTGGAGCGCTCCAGCATTTCTTCCTCGGGGTAGCGACGAGGAGTGTATGGAACGTGGGGGAGATCTTCTGTCCAATCATCAACTGCCCAATCATCATCTTCTACAGAGAAGAAAACGTGACACCGAGCTGATCACAAGCATGATTAATAAAATACACTGACACCTGGCCATTTTATCAGGTACACCTACTGTAGATCCAAATGTGCTTCTATAATTACTGAATGTAGTCTATCTGTTGCTATGTACAGTCTATCAGCATTCCTTTACTCCATCCATTAATGGAAATGGTCCACCATTATAGATATATAGACCACTGACTGGATATAATTTGCACAAGTTTTTCATCTGATTACGTGCAAGTTGTTACTATAGAAACAATAATGTATTATAACCAGTGCATTAATATAAACCTGTAATTTGCCTTGTAGCTGGAACTACAGTCAGAGCTGCTGTTATAGTAAATTAATCAACACCTTCTGACCAATCAGAAGCAAGAATTCATCAGCGCTGCGGTATAAAACACATGAATGACTAACTGCACTGGTATAAACACACACAAAGCTATTCAAATATCTCAAAATGTCTCTGCATGTACATGGGCACTGGTAGGATAAATGAATTAAGCAACCTTTTCTATGTAGGAATTTCTGTCTCATGTGAAAAAACAGAGAATGATCTCTTGTGTAAGACGTTTTCATGGAGTCTAAATCCCGTTCTACTTCGGATGACTTCTCTCCATGGTAATTCTAACCAACTGGAATGCAGAACCTCGTCCTTGACTTCAACTTCACTTGGATCTGTAGTTACAGACGTCATTGTCCTCTCAGAGCTTCAGCATTTGAGGGCTGTTTAACAGAAATTTGTAAAAACATTGATGGGAAAATGCAAGATTAATTCTGATAACTAGGAAACAGACTTCTTGTCGTCCTTGATTACACTGTAAGAATATTATGTGCTCGATCTGCAGGTCTGATGAAGAGGTCAGTTTTCACTAAAACACTGCAATCATGTAAAAACTCATAGGATGCACTTTTGTCCAACAAACTCGGGTCACTGTTGGGTCACTGCATGATGTTCCATGTATACGTATACAGTCTGTACTATTTTATTTATTCATTAGGGCTTTTTATTCTTGAATCTTCCACCCACAGAATCTAAACTGCTATACAACAATAGTAGTTGATAGTACCTGATAATGATCTTCAACATTATCATATGGTTTTAAAAAATATAATAATTACAGACCCTTGGGAGTTCACAAACCTTGCTGTAAGAGAAAACAGTTTGTGGTGTTGAACATATCCGATCATTATTTATCTTCAGTCAGGACTCAAAGAAGAGACTTTGCTCCACACAACATGCTAATCTGCTGCATATTATTATACAGTACTGTGCAAAAGTCTTAGGCACATGCATAGAAATGCTGTAGAGCAAAGATTCATTCAAGAATAATGAAACTAAATGTTTCTACATTAAAAAAATACTATGAGCAGTAAACAGTAATAAATGAAACAAAGTCAATATTTGGTGTGACGGTCCTTCGCTTTGAAAAAAAAAATAGTAGTGTCGCATACAGTTTGTGCAGTTTTATAAAGAATTTATAAGGTGTAAGTGTTACTGAGCATCTTGCAGAAGCAGCCACAGTTCTTCTGGAGACTTTGACTGTCACACTTGCTTCTTATTTTTGCAGCAAAACCCAGCAGCCTTCATTATGCTTTTTGTCTGAAAAGTGTCTCTTATGTAATATACTGCTTTCTTTACTGACATACAAACATTTTTCTGTAACATTTAATTTTGTGCTGTGCGTTTGGAATCTAAAATGTTTTTGTACTGAATCAATAATGCAGAAATCATAAAATAAAAATCTGTAACAAAGTTTGTACTAAAAAAAAATAGGGTGCATAAGACTTTTGCACAATACTGTATGAGGTTTTTGAAATTAATTTTTTTGGGCACAGACTCCATCTGATCTTCATTTATGTAAAACTAGACCCAACCACCTTGAATGCCAAGTCTTAGTAGTGTATACACAAGCTGCACTGCTGCTTCTAGAGCTAAATAAACAACATACAGTAGATAGGAATTCTGACTCTTTTCAGTGAGTCGGTTCACCTCACCAATATGAGCCGACTCTTTCGAATTTCAATGAATGCTTTTCAATCACGGTTGTGATTACCTGTAAGTGTGTTGAAGAATCGTGTATACACAAGGCTGATATATAATCAACGAGAGTGTCATGGTATTTCCAAACAAACAGCTGTTTGGAGATGCGAGTCGGCTCCCAGTGTTCACTTAAAAGATCCGAATCAAAGAGTCGACTCGTTCGAAAAGGACACATCACTACTATGCAAGTTTTTTTTTTTTTTTTTAAATTACAGAATATCAGTATGCAGGCTATGGTTCATGGTTCCGAGTTATTTCTAAGCTGGAAATAGATTAAAAATGTGGGGAATAAAGTCAATATTCGAACACACTGTAAAGCAGGTCGGTTCGGTTCGGCTCGGTTCGGTTCGTACCGTTTTCTCTGCCGCTGATCTCGGTGTCGTCCTGCAGGTCCTCGTCCACCCACGGCCGGGCTTCTGTCCCGCTTCCCGCGCCGCTGGAAGACTTCTGAGCTGAGGAAGACTCCGACCTGCGCCGCGTTTTAAGGATGAAGGCGATGACGACGCACAGGATGGCCACAAACACCGGAGTCAGAGTGGAAATGAGAGCCATGAGGACAGGACACAGGACACAGGACAGGACACAGGACAGGACACAGGACACGGGACAGGACACAGGACACGGGACAGGACACAGGACACAGGACAGGACACAGGACACAGGAGGCTTCAGGAGAGCTGAGGAAAGTTAGAGGCCTGCTGGACTGTGAGGGGAAAGTTACAGGGGCGGAACCTGTTAATGTTTCAACCACTCTCTCCTTCACTCTTTCTACTCCTTTATCTCACTCATTAGTCCCGTACCATCTCTCTCTCTCTCTCTCTCTCTCTCTCAGGTTTTCAGTTTTCATGTGCTTTACTGGCATGACAAATAATTGTACATTTGTATGACCAAAGCAGGTACAAAGGAAGAGTGGAGTAAAAACAGGAGAAATAAAATAAAAAGACAAAATAAAATAAAATAAAATACTAATAGATTAAAATAAACAAAACAAAAAAGTGCAATGTACATAAATTAATACATACAATATAAAGCCACTATATACAGAACATAATATATATATATATATATATATATATATATATATATATATATATATATATATATGTAATATAATGTAATATATTCTCTCTCTCCCTCTCTCTCTCTCCCTCCCCTCACGTGCATACAGTATGTGAGGAATGTAACCACATGGCCTGCATGTGAAAATTAAGTTAGGAAAATAAATGAATTCTGTTTAAAATCAGGTGAACAATAAATTAATTGCATGCATTAAAAAAAGAATCATGTAGGTCACATATGAAAAAAGTAATCACATTAAAAAATGACATGAAAATAAATGAATCATGTGTAAAAAAAAAAAAATTTATATTAAAAAAATTTCGTGAAAAATAAATGGTCCCTGGACCCTGGTCATGGAGTTTCCCTGTCCTGAATATTCTGTTGCGTTCCTGCTAAAACACCTCATTTTCTTTTCTTTTCTTTTTTTTTTTTTTATACAAAGAAACAAAAGAGTATACACAATACAAAGAACAATTAAAAGAGTAACCTACACTTTATAAATATCAAATAATTGCTCTGAAATGTGTATGATGTACTTTATAATGCGTGCGAATTCATTAGAAGCACTTTAAAAGTATTTCTGCTTCCTAATGGTTTCCTAATATAGCAAAATAAATAAGCTGTTATAAAACAGCAAAAAATATCAGAGCTCAGTAAACAGATAATGACGCTATAATGTTGCTATAAAGATACTGATTCTATACATAGAATCTGGAAATGTAAAGCACTCACGTCACATCTGAGGATGAATTTTTTTTTCATAATAATTGACTCATATTTGATTTATGAGAGATGAGCGCTGAGTCCATTTCCTGGTACAAATCATCATCCTAATAGTAGTCCTTCCTCTCAGTAGCATTCCTCTTATTGGAAATGAGGTTGATTGCTATTGCTGTGTGGTCGTTGTGTTTACGATGTAAACAGTTTGATAGCTGAACAACACAAGAGCAAGTATTAGTGTTTTTCAGTACAATTGCTCTGACGTTGGTCTTAAGTCTTCGATCAAAACACTGAACCATGTAGCACATTGATGCATGATATTAAAGGTGCGGTCAGTGATTTTTAAATCAGATCACTTTTATAACAGTTGGTGTAGTTCTCTTCACGTTTAAGTAATATAAAATCAAAAATTTGCTCAGAAGAGAAATTCCGGATCCGCAAACTGGAGAGAAAAAAAAAAAAACATGATATGGACCACCAACATCCAACCAATCAGGACAAGGAACCATCTCTAACTTTCCTGTCAATCATCACAGTATCAGTTCAGTTATCAAAATTTTAGTAATTAATTGAAGGTTGGGCTCTAATGTACTATAACAAGGTTCTATGGGCTCTAACGTTAAATAACATTCCTGCAATGTTCAGAAAACATTCAAAAATTCATAATTCAATCAGACGAATAATGCATGAATAATATGTGTTATATCTCTCTGCTTTCTTTCTTTCTTTCTCTTCTATTTCTTTCTTTCCCCTTAAGTGTTATATCCTTTATTTTTTATTTCTGTCTTCTCTCTTTCTTTCCTACTTTTAATTCTTTTAATCTCTTCTCCTTTTCTAAATTTTGCCACATTATTTCTCTTATTTCTCTCACCTATATCCTGTCTCTTGTTTCTATATTTCTGTATCTCTCTCTCTCTCTCTCTATATATATATATATATATATAGAGAGAGAGAGAGAGAGAGAGAGAAAGAGAGAGATCCAAGGCCTGTTGAGGCATTCTCACAACAAGATGCTACCATAACCATGCTTCACTGTTAGGATAGTATTCTAAGGGTTAAGAGCAGTGTTTTTTTGTTTTGTTTTGTTTTTTTTTGACAAACATAGTGCTTTGTGCCAAGGCCAAAATGTAAAACTTTGGTCTCATAAGTCCAGAGGACCTTTTCCACATGTTTGCTGAGTCTCCATATGGGATTTCGTTTGGATTTTTTCCAATACTGCTTATATTTTATTCATCTTTTCTTATCCATCTTTTTCTTTACTTTCTTTTGCCTATGTTTATCTCTTCTCATTTATCCATCTCTATATCCATTTTCATCCGTTCTTTCTTTAGACGGTATAGTAAATATTGTAAATAAAATATGCATGTAGTATTTTACAGTATGTCCGGGATACAGAAACCTCGACATCCTGAGAGTGTAAGAGTATTAAGAGTAGTTACGCTTGAATAACAGCATAATGTTAGAGTAGAACTGATGTGCTGTCTGTTCAGTTACAGCCCTGAGGGGAAGTAGCTGTCTGTATGTGCTGGAGTTCTTGTTTTGACAGTCTGCTCTCTCACTCGTGCAGGAAGAGGCTGAAAAATAGAATAAGCAAGATGAGAGGAACAATCTTGCCATCTCTCTTTTTTGACTCTGCTGTTTATACAGAAGGTCTGTGATGGAAAGCACGTTTCTGAAAGGATGATGCACTGCAGTGAGCAAATGCCTAGTCAAGAATAACCAATTTGCAGTATTCACATTGCAGTAGAATCCATCTCAAATGTTTTCATTTTTCTCTTTTTTTCCATTCATGTTATGGTTATGCTTCATGAAAGACATTTTGTATTTTTCTTGCTTTATTTTGTTGATTTCATGAATAGAGAATAAGACAAATTATTTGAATAATTGATAATTACTGTAATAAATCCATATAAAAAATAAATAAATCCAAATAATAAATACCGTAAATACATGTGTATATTAATTAATTATTTTCTATTTACTTATTTTTGTTTATTTTTTCAAATTAATTCTAGCAGATCTTGTCTTCCATACAATGCATACACTATATGCGCAATAAAATGAAAGATTTTATTAAGTAGCAGTTTTTATTACAACTACTCAATCATGCATAAACAATGTGCAGTATTCACGTCTATGTCACATGATTTCATTTAATATATACACTATGATTGATACCACACACCTGTTTTAATTTGTTAACCCATTCAACTATTACATATTAAAACTTTTAGCTCGAGCAGTTAATTTGTGTATTTTATTAATATTAATAATAATAATGTCGCATTATCGTTTTACATTAAAGGAGCGGTATGCAATTTCGGCACCCTCTGCTGCACACAGGGTTGAATTACAATCACAGTTAAAGTATTGACAATCATAGAAATTAGTTTCAGTTTCCTTCCAAACAACTTTATCCAGTCTGTCGAAACTATATTGCGTTATATACTGTATGAGTTTCCTTTTAAGGAAAAAGGGGTGGAGTTGATCAGCCTTGTGCTGCTCTGGTCCGAGTTAATTTCTAAGCTGTTAAAGTTTAACCATAACCTGAAAAACAAATGAGATCCATTGCACTTCAATAATGAGGACACACTTTTATAAGGTATCTCTGATTACTGCAGGTTTAAAAATACATAAATGTTATGAAACAAAATTACAGATTGCACCTTTAACCACTGAGCCGAATACCTGTTCTAGTTTTTACACTATTGCTGACTGTTTTATTTCTGATTTATTGATAGGTGTCATAAGATAAAGACAACTGGTGCTATAATATTGCAGACATTTTACCACTTTTCTGAGTTTTGACTCTAGATTAGTCGAATAAATGACCACTGGATCACCTAAAAACGTCAATCAAAGTATTTTTAGAGAGAGAGAGAGAGAGAGAGAGAGAGAGAATGAGTGTGTGTATTAAATCAATTCAGAACAGTTAACAGACTGGTCAAATGTGCAAGGCTCAACCTCAATCAAACATTAATGCTTAATATAAGTTAATAATTAATAATTAATAGCTAACATTTAATAGGATCCAGGAATAAGGATGATGGTATTAGAAGTCTTCCAGTGTTGCATTTATGGATGAATCTACAGACAAAATGGCAAAAGTGCATCTTTAATATGAATCCATGCAATTTTAGCAGTGCATGAAATATTAATTGACAGTGAGAGGGATCTTCCTGTCATCCTTCAGTCTCCTGAGCGCAGCTTCAGAATAAATATCCAACTTGACAGTTGAACGTTGTTGTTGTTGCTGTGATGTCGGCCATTTCTGAGCGATAATTAAATCACAGCCTCCATGAGGGGATTTGATACAGCACATAATCTTGCTTGAAAATGCATGAGAATTTCTGCCTGTGCACATTTTAGCGTCACATGTCCCATCTCCCATCTCAGCAGGCAATTTCATGCCATCCAGTCTCAGTAAGAAAAAAAAAAGCAGGAAAAGATTTAAACTGCGGGTGTTTTGGGGCATCCAGCAGCCTCAGCACAGATTTACAGAATGAAAAAAGAATGAAAAAAAAAAAAAATCCCCTATACTGTGATGAGGTTATCATTTTGATCTTTAAAAAAATCATTCATTCATTAACTATTATTAAATGAGCCAAATAATTTGTGTAAGGAATTTATTAGGCACTTAGCCACATTTTGAATTTTGTGGCAAATCATTTAGAAGGATGTGATTTTGTCAAATAATAATTTTCTTTAGGTTGTGTTTATGCTTTGTGAGAGAGGTTTTGCAGTTCTCTTGTTAGATTTTTGTTGACTTCAGGAAATAAAGTAAAGACAAATTATTTGAATAATTAATAACTAATAATTACTGTAATAAATTAATAACTAAATAGACCATAAATAAATAGTCCAATTAAGTAAATTAATTATTTTTTATTAATTTTTATAATTAATTTTATTTTATTTTTTATTTTTTATTTTTTTTTATTAGTTTTAGCAGATCTTGCCTTCTGTTAAATTTATACAAGCAGCAGTTTTTAGTAAAAAACTCACATCCGTTATGAAGCTGGTTGCTGTGCTGTTATCAGCCCTGAGATCAACGTGAATAGCATCAAAACAGATTCAGAGTTTTACAGGAACTGGAACATTAATTGCACTTATTATCCACATCTGGAGTCAGTGTGATCAGTCTACAAGATGCCAGATAATTAGCTAATAGGCTCATTTACAGCACCATGCTAATGAGCTGCCATAGTACACATTCTTTACTTCTGCTTGAGATTCACGAAAGCGAAACATATTGCAATGTCTATTTTCAGAACTATGTTTGGTAGAAAATGTCCAGATTTCAGCATATGAAGGGTTTTCCCAGGCCGACACATATATTCTTTGGATTTGTAGACTTACGCTGAATACTGCGGTCTGGGTTTTGTTGTTTGTATTGTTGTGTAGACGAAATTAAGTTGTAAAAATGGCTGTGTGTGTCATAAAACTCAAATTCTACAACTGCACGATGGTGTTGGTGCAATGCCATGTGACCTGTTCCTCAGAGCGCCTGTGGGCTTCACCACAGAAGTGGGGTAATGATGGGGTGTTAAATATTAATCACCAATAAACATGCAGCTCTGGATTTTAGAGTCGCTGCCATTGGCTAGGGTCCGTTACGCCCTCTCAGGCCACAGCAAAATACACACACACGCAGGCACAAAGGCCTTGTCCAGTTTTGTTACTTAAGCAGAAATGTGCATATAGAGGCACGTGATTTTGTTTTGTCAGGGTCCGCATTAGCCGTTGGGCTATTTTTCTGACATATGGTGCCTCATTGGTTATTGATAAGCATATTTCTGAGGATTATACGTACGCACATGCCTGTGTGTGTGTGTGTGTGTGTGTATGCACATGAGCCAGATGTTATGCATGTGTGAAAGGAAATGATGATGTTTGTGGTGCTCAGTTCACTTCCAGTTTCTTGGCAAAAATGCCAATGTCCCACAATGCATCTGTTTCCCCTTAAGAGAGATGCCATCACAGCAGGAAAAGCTGTTAAATGCAGCCAGATTCACTCCAGGCGAAATGAACCAAATGATCACTCAGATTTGCAGTATCTTTGTAATATCTCGCTGTCACTCAGAATGATTTCTTAGTGCATATTATTTCGTTCAAGATTGTAAAGTATTATGCAAATTCATGTCCAGCTTATCTGTGAATGCATGCAGATTTATGGAGACCTGTAGTTTATTTCTCTGTACGCAGGTAGGTCCACTGAAAAAAAGATGCATGACAGATCTGAGGCTGTAAGAGTAGGAGAGTGGGGGGATGGGGAATGGGATGAAATACTGAAGGAAAGCAACTGAGGATGAAAAACAGGACAGCAGAGGTAAATGTCGGGGGAGGGCCTAAGAAAAAAATGAGGAAAATGTCAGCACAGTGGAAATGTATATTTATATATATATATATATATATATACACACACACATACATACATACATACATACATATATATACATTATATATATATATATATATATATATATATATATATATATACATATACATATACACACACACATATATATATATATATATATACATACATATATATACATACATATATATACATACATATATATACATATATATATACATATATATATACATATATATATATATATACACACATATATATACATACATACACACACACATTGACGGCTCAGTGGACAATTTGCTGATTTGCTTTTTTTTTTTTTTTCTTCCCTCATTTTGGAGTCGCGCATGCGCGGAGTTCTGCGCGTGCCCGTCTCCAACTCTTCGTATTCACCTTGCGGTCACGGCTCTACGTCTCATGAACGCGCCTCTGCGCGCGCCGGAATAAGTGGGTCAAAGAATTTAAAGGGACAGCGCTCTTTTTCCATGCAAAAAACCTCAAAAACAAAGAAACAAAAAAATTACTTTTGCCAAAGACACTGTTGGAAATCAATTCAATGATTTTTACACTAATTTGTTGGACATAAGAAATATGACTTTTTTCAAACTAGCATTATTACACTTACGTAAAGCGAAAAAATGTTCTGAAAGCGAGGAACCAAGAACACAGAAGGCTCTCAAGACTGTATGCTGATGTGATTTGTGGCCAAAAAGATAGTGTTGAATGTTACTATTTTCTATTATATATATTATTTATATCATTTTTCATTCAATACCATGGAATATCGTGACAGTTCTGACAAAAAAAAAAAAAAAAAAAAGCCTGGTGGCATCACTTTTTAAAACCAGCCACTGTTTCACTGCATTGTGGTCCACTTAATGTGTGACTCTGTGCAAAATATATGTGCTGGTTCTTGAGGGGAAAAAAATCCCACAACCTTATAAATCTTCAATGGCATGTACACAACAAATAAACCAGAAGTAACATAATAGAATGATGACAGTCTGTGGGCTCAAATCCAAACCAACAGCATGTCCTTTTCACTTTATTATAATGAAAACAATGCAAAAGACCACACACTACATACTAAGAAAAAAAAGAACATTCATAACTCATACAGTTAATAAAAATCTTTGAGTTTCATAATAAACAGTAATATCAATAAGGTATAAAAAAAAAAAAATGATATCATACATAAGTGTTGGACTAAAAAGTTCCCTTCATGCCACTGAAACACATGCAAAAGTAAAGACACGCTTCTTCTAATGCTGGCAGAATTCATTAAAAGAATAATAAGCTACGCCAAAGCCCTGAAAAACCCTGAAGAATTCTTGAGTACCTAAAACACACACACAGTATAAGAGACCTTTAAATATTTACCTTATAATTCAACAGGCCCACAGAAAGGAACCTGTCCAATCCACCAAGATGCTCCGTCTCGTCCACCATTAAACACTGAACAAGTGAACATAACGAGACAGGAAACGCTGAAATCAGGACAACGGACATCTCGCTCATCCAGCCATGAGAAAACGAATGAGAGGAGCTTATCAAGATCAAGTAGAAAATCTCCTTCTCTGAATACATGAAGCCCAAACGATCCCACCACTGCTTGTGAAGAATTAAAAAGGGAACAGTAACAGCACCATCATTTCTTTCCAGGTTACTGGACAATTTGTGTATCGTCTCAGCAGGAGGAGTGTGACCTTTGTGACGTGAAGACTAGTGCAGCGATTACGTTACACAAGTTCACTTACAGTCACAGCTTTCTATACAAAGTCCACCATTTTGCATTCTTTGGCAACCTACGTACAAAACCAAAGAAGAAAAAAAACGAGTGTAGACTAAAATTTATTTATTTAATTAAATAAAATATCCAAATGAAGCTAGTTGAAACGGCTCTATAGCACTCGCTATACAGTAGCTACATGTCAGCCATAAAACAGGCCTTATCTTGTTTTTTTTTTTTTTTTTTTTTTTTGCTTTTTACATCTAAACTGTGAGCTACAAATTTCCCTTTACACACTGTTTCAGTGATGTTTCTTTAGCTACAAGACTCAAAAGTGTATAACGAGGTACACATTACCAAGGGGAGGAGAAAAAAAAAAAAAAAAAAGAGATATTACAATCTATCATATCAGTATATCAATGAATGAATGTTGGGAAGATGAATCAAAATGCTCAAACTAAACAGGTCAGCCAAGAATGATGAATTCAAACCCTTGACCTTTAAAGGCGAAGGCATACAATTTAAAAAAAAAAAAAAAAAAAGACAATGTCTTACAATAAGAGCACAGACATAACAAAAAAAGACTGTACAAAAAAACCCAACATTTTGTCATGTAAATAACATTATAGGCTTTTACAAAAAAAAACTTTGAGGTTGTGGTAGGCTGTGCTAAGTGAACGCTACGATCTATCAATTTTGGACGCAAATACTCGAGTCCTGTCTGTAGTCCAGGCTATGAGGAGCTGGTTAGGGCGAACCGAGCGTGGGCTGGATGATTGATTTTGAGACTTGCAGTCATTGTAGCTGGATTGTCGTTGCCGTTTTACGAGCACTTAAAGGCTTTTCTTCTGCGGAGCACCGAGTTTCCTCATTCCCCTTATCCTTCCGAGGAGCTCCTGTACGAAAGTCTACAATAGAGATGGAGAGATTGTGTGAGAGATTGTGTAAGAGAGCAACAGAGGCATACAATGTCATCAGTTCATCCAAAGAGAAATTTCGGACAATGAACAAATTCAGTAGGATTTGTACTCAAGCCATCATTAGTTACTTGATCTTATCACCCTGTTGTCCTTTGTTGCAGTGTGTGTGTGTGTGTGTGTGTGTGTGTGTGTGTGTGTGTGTGTGTGTGTGTGTGTGGCCTAGAGCTGTGGGTCAGTGAAACTGATTGCTGCAAGGTTGATGGTCTTGATTTCGGTTTTACAGTTTCAGACTGGATTAGTTGTAAATGGGGAGGTGGGATAATGTAATTACAACAGTGTCTCTGGGATTGGAGTCCCGTCCGAATCAGTCATGTCAGTCCTCTTTACAGACTGTGCATGCACACTATAAAATGACCAGTAGAAATAACCCCAAGCTATATACATATATCCTATATGCATTGACTTGTTGGCAAAGACTACATTATATGGCGTGGGAAAGGAGGATTTGGTCATTTTCTTCAGTATAAAGACACTCCAGGATGCACGCTCGTCTTTTCCTGCCCCCCATTCCACCCCACCCCCATCCACCCACTTTTCTTCCATCAATTTCCACTCACCAGACAGCTCTCCCTCATCATATGATAGCTAATAACTGGGGAGGGAGAAGGCTGGCACGTGCTTACTCTGAGAGATTTGTAAAGCAAACTACTCAATGTTTTTGGAACATGCTGCATCACTAGGAGAAAAGTGCTATCCACCCTCTTCCACATACAAGAGCGATTGGCTAGCATCACTGGGAGTGACGGGAGGTGGAGAATGCCATCCATCCCACCCAGCAAGCACATTTTGTGCCCATTTTGCTCTCTAGACTCCCAGGCATGGATGGCAGTGGTACTGTCAGAAGATCACAAGTTCGAACGCTTTTCTCGGGAACCCAAAATGTACGCTTTCACGAGCATCGTTTTCCACAAAACCCAACAGAAACCACACATTCATGTCTCCACACACACAAAAAAATTAGTCCTATCTCCAAAAGCTTGCCTTGTACACTTTTAAGGCATAATTTACTAATACAGTTGAATAATTCACAAAAGCATTATACAAAAATACATTTTTCCCATTACTTGTTTCAAGTAAACAAGTATCCAGTTCCTGGAAACGTGTTGAAATTACAACTTGATCATCACACATATGCTACAGAATCAGTGAATAGAAATTAGGTGAGAAAAAAAAAAAAACTAGATCACACAGTCTTGCAGGGTGGTAAATATTCAGAAGCATGGCTGAATGCCCATGATGTACACACACACTTCCAAAAATGGAACATTTCAGCCCTCGATTGCATTCTACTGTACTGTATAGTAGTGTCTATCTGTATGGAGGTCAGTGATTCACTACAGTACGATCTACCAGATTATCCCAGAATGTGTGTATTGGGGCAGAAGGCCATTGCACCAGATACTGTACTATACATAAGGAATAAAAAACGCAATGGGATGTGCTATTATAGGAAAATAATAAACAGCAGGGTGGTGTGGGGGTGCTGTGATTGCCTTTACCACTCTGACGTTGATCATTTTTCCTTTAAATACTTCAGGAAGTGCTAGTATGTATTACTGAGAAACTGGAAAGCACAAAATCCTCTGTCCTGACGTCTTTCCCACATCAGCTGGCATTGTCAGAGTTGCTGTTACAGAAAATTAATCAACACCTTCTGACTAATCAAATTCAAAAATTCAACTGTACCATAAACATCATAAGATTAACTCTGGCTTAATGCAGACATTTAAATATTGAATGCACTCTTTGAAAATAAATGGTTCCCAATATGGTTCCTCAGTGTGTCCTTCTGGAAAAGGTTTCACAAAGGTTCCAAGTAGAACCATTTTAGAATGCTAAAACCATTAAGCAACCAAAGAACCTTTCATGGTACACAGAGATCATAAAAATGCAAATTTGGGATAGACTTACATCAGTAGGCTTATAGCAGTCTGTGAGGGATTCCTGGTGGGAGAAACAGAAAGATCTCAGCATCTTTATTTAATCAGGACCATTTCAGTCTATTCTTACAAACTGCTCTTCAAATTTCACTAGAAATGACATGAATTAGAATTTACTACTCAAATAGTTCCAACAGTCTTTCTCCTGTGTGAATACAAGCACTTGCCTGTAATTTTACAGCTCTCTCGTCTTCACTGTTCACCTCCAGAAGATCATCAATGTCTATCTCGACCTCAGGCATCTCCTCTTCCTGAAAAAGAGACATAGGAGTGCATTTTTCCCCAAATTTCCCAACAAACATCCCATTCGTGAAACATTTGTTTCCATGACTCATCTATTCTAGGTTCAATGAGTAAACCTAAATGGCACCCCAATTGTGGAATCCGCCACCAACACTGACACACAGAATTGCATGTGTACTGTTAGTCAGTCGTTGTGTGTCTCTCGTCTGGAGTTGACGACAGTCAGTATGTTGCAGTATGGTGAGAATTTGCAGAAGTGTGCCATCTTGAAACCTCTTGAACATTTTTTAAAAACATCCTGTGAACTCTGTGGAGGCGTCCAGGTCACACAGGGCTGAGATTAATCTAATACCTCATTAATCACCATAGCGATGACAGAAAAAAAGAAACACACATCCACACAATCACATGGTCAGACAAAGGCTATAAATATACATCTGAAGTGAGGAGTGAGGGGAAAGGGGCCTGGTTTCCATTTAGCAATCTGTCTGGAATGGAAGATTGGCAAGTGGCTGTGATGCTGAGAGACAGAGATATGAAGAGAAAAGCACAGAATTCCACAAAAAGAAAATAAAATAAATACTCTTAAATTACAACAACTACCATAATACAAACTGCAACAACAAAACACCTCACTAACCTATACCACCAACAACCAAGTACAACACCCCACCAACAACAATAAACACAACATATGCAACCATAAACACCCCACCGACAACAAAAAACACAAGAGCCACAACCATAAACACAACATCTGCAACTATAAACACCCTATAACAAATACAACACCCACAACCGTAAACACTCCACTAACAACAATAAACACAAGAGCCACAACCATAAACACTCCACCAACAACAAACACAACATATGCAACCATAAACACTCCAATAGACAGCAGCCACAACCATAAACATTCCTAACAATAAACACAACAGCCACAACCATAAAACACTCCACCAACAACAAACACAAGAGCCACAACCATAAACACTCCACCAACAACAATAAACACAACATATGCAACCATAAACACTCCAACAATAGACAGCAGCCACAACCATAAACATTCCCAACAATAAACACAACAGCCACAACCACCAACACCCTATAGCAAACACAACAGTCATAACCGTAAACACTCCACTAACAATAAACACAACACCCACAACCATAAACACTAAATCAAAACCCAAACCCAGTCTGAATCCATGTTATGATCAAGGTGTTCAGTTAAACACAGTAAAATGAATTTATTTCACACTATTTTCAGACAATATTAGGTAACTGGATCAGCAGCCCAGTTTTAATATTTATAGTTTAATACACTGGTTTCCAAGGAAAGGAATAAAGATTAATCAATTCAAATATTTACAACATGGCAGATCTGATTCAGAACAGAACATCTCAGACAAAACTTCTGAGGCAATGAAAAATGAAAGTCTGACAGCACACACACAACTGTATAAGCACTGTACTATTCTTTCGAATGTTACTAATGCTATCCATATCCTTTCACTATTTTCTTTTGTCCCCCCATGTTCAAACTTCCTAATACTAATTAGTTCTATTAAAGGAGACATGGCCTCTGTGCCTTTTGATCCTAGTGTAGGAGGTGTGGCCTAAATACCTTTGGATGTCAATGAAGGAGGTGTGGCCTCTGTGTCTAGGCCCCAGAGAAGGAGGCATGGCATTTGTACCTTTGAAGAAGGCTTGACCTCAGTGCCTTAGGGCCCAGTTAAGGAGGCGTGGCCTTTATACCTTTGAGCCTCAGTGAAGGAGGCGTGGCATTTACACCTTTGTGCCTCAGTGAAGGAGGCGTGGCATTTACACCTTTGTGCCTCAGTGAAGGAGGTGTGGCATTTACACCTTTGTGCCTTTGAAGTCTTAGTACTTTGTTTAGAGCCCATAGTCTTTATGTCATAGGTCATAAACATTGAAAAAATATTTTTTTTTGGGATAAGAACCAAAATTGGTAAACTCCCCAAATTGGATAATTTTCTAAAATACATTCTATAGTTTTATTTACCAGTCACTGAATAAATTAAGATAAAATGTGTATAACTGGTTTAATTCCCTTTGAACTCCATTGCACTTGCTACTCTGAGTCACTGGAATTACAGGCTGTGTGTGTGTGTGTGCATGCTTGTGTACACCCTATGGATAGTTGCCAGCTGGATATGCAGCTGAATCCTTCCTTGCCTGTCCAATTTCATCACTGTCCTCACCTCTGTCCATATGTACACACACGTACATGTGTACTTCCGCACAGTTCTTTCCTATCAGCCAAAAAAAAAAAAAAAAAAGAAAAAAAAAAGGCACATGGTCACTGTAAAACAAAAATGTCCTAACCAGATTTAAGGCAGACAAAGACAAATCTTTTATAGAAACACAATTTCAACAGTAGAAACACAGATACACGATACAGCCGTGTGTGTGATAAATTGGATTTACTGAGATGGAACTCTGTTGAAAATTGTTTTAGCTGAGCCAAAAGAGCCTCAGGAGAGCTGCCATGGTGCATTATTACAAAAAAAAAACTGTCTTATATCTCTCTAATAAACAAATCTTTCGTTAAACCATCCTCCGGTTTGATGTAGGAAGCGGTTTAATAAAAATTCTGCTTCTAACACACACACACACACACACACACACACGCACACACACGAGAAAAACAGAGTCAGAGGGAGATGAGGAGGTGGGTCGGTGTAATTAGGGGCTGCATTAGTGAATGGTTAGAGCACAGCTGATAAGGGATGAGCATGGTGTCTGTGTGTGTGTGTTTGTGTGTGTAGAGAGAGAGAGGGAGAGAGAATGAGTGGGTGGCAAAGAGGGAAATGCACAGCTTTGAAAAATGACCAGAAGAAGAGAAAGTGAAAATGGTGCAAATTCAACATCCTCTGTGGCCATGTGTGTGTCCAGCTCACATTTATCACCACTCCACAGACTCAAGAAAAAAAAAAAAAAAAAAAAAAAAAAAAGGCAGTCTCCCCAGACATATTTAAAGCACTTTGCTTGGGCTTTTATCCAAAACATCCTGTTTCTCCTCCATCTTTGATGCATTTTTACCACCTCACCTCTGTGTGTGTGTGTGTGTGTGTGTGTGTGTGTGTGTGTGTGTGTGTGTGTTAAAGGAATACTTCAGCATTTTTCAACTTGGTCTCTACTTAATCATCTATACAGTGTGTGTGTGATTACCACAAATAATAACTATCATGGTTTCCCTGTACTAGGAAAAGAATGAAATAACTACTCTAATCTAAAATCATTTATGATACAAGTCTAAGGGCAGATCTGGGGGCATCGAAAAACAGTTTTTGCTAAATGTATTTTTGTAAAACATTCATGACTTCTTCAGTCAAAGAATTTGTAAATTAAGCTCTGACTCTGTATAATTAGTCTTTTGAGATGGACAAGAACATGTAGTTTTACTAACGTAACTGTAAGCATGGAAGGTGTAAGTAACTAGAATATCTTTTTACTGTATTACTTCAGTGTTGGAACTTTGCAGAAAAAAAAAAACTTTGGTAACTTCATGTCCGTGTCATCCTTTATTGTGAGAGTCTAAGAGTTGCAGTTTTGAATTGGCATCATGCATGCATTTTAATCGTTTAATAAAAATGCTGCCCATAGACTTCCATTGTAAGAGAGTTTGTCATAAAAGTATTCTGTTCTTTTCTCTGTGCAAGGAATTGTTGAAATTCTTGTCTGTGGTAATCACACATGCAGTACACATGCGATAAATTGATAACAGGCTGAAAAAAAAAACCTGGAGTATTCCTTTAATATGTACAAGTAATCTTTCAATGCAACATTTTGTTTTTGACATCTACACTTTTGAATTCTTGATTCTTCACAGGCTTATATTAATGTGCTTGTTCTAATTTTTACTATAGAAATGATAACATATCATCAACAGTCAGAGGTAAAGCGGCAGTTAGGTTTTCCGATGCTGGAAAATCTTCATGATACAGGACTTTGGGTCACATGGCTTTTCAGCAATATGACATGTTGCATTTTTTGTCTTATTAACTCTAATAGAAAGAAAAAGACCGTGTGTTTGGCTTTAGTCTTCAGCTGCATATGAATTCCTGTCACCGTTATCAATGCACTCTCTGATGAGTGTCATGTGTGTGCCTTTTAAAAGGTCAGGTGTTTACACACTTCTCTACCCTAATAATAACCACACACACACACACCATGCACAGGTGCTGACACTTATATTACGCAGCTGTCCAAACACAACACAGATGCATAAACAAAGCAGGACACCTTTCACTCTCTCACGCTTTGCATTCTGCCAATTCCAAAAAAAAAAAAAAAAAAAAAAAAAAAAAAACATCCATCACGTCTCTGCCATTAATATGTCAATGAGGAGAATAAATGCTCACTGTCTAAATATTGATTGGGACAAATTTATGGCACCACTCCTTCTTGCTGATGAGGTAAACCAATCAGAGCTGATAAACTAGTCAAAACAACCGTCCAATCAGTCATCCACCTGAGGGACGACCTTGGCGGTGTCAGAAATTCCTCATACTATATACCAACTCGAGGAATTTTACAATTCATGAGATTAGAAATATACTGTGCAGTCATTAATGAATGACACCTTTAACTTGTTTTTTTTCCCCCACTTATAGTTACATTTAATGTTGTGGAACCTCCATGGAACAGAATGGACCTTGTCATGTTACTGAAAAAATACACAGTGTGAAAGTCCTCTGTCCTGAAGACTCTCCTGTAGCAGAAAACCCGACAGAAAAGTTACAGCTTTACCTGTGACTGTTACAAAACACAGGCACAAGAGACGATCCATGCCTACTTACAGAAAGTTTCACCACATCAACATTTACACATTGTTAAATAATAATAAAAAAAATACCCATGGAAAAATTATACCAATTTAGAGTCACCGATCCACCAACAAGCATGTTTTTGGGACTTGGGAGGAAACCGGAGAACCCAGAGGAAACCCAAATGGAC
This sequence comes from Pangasianodon hypophthalmus, assembly GCF_027358585.1. Classification (NCBI taxonomy): domain Eukaryota; kingdom Metazoa; phylum Chordata; class Actinopteri; order Siluriformes; family Pangasiidae; genus Pangasianodon; species Pangasianodon hypophthalmus. Next base: position 21,229,083 of record NC_069725.1, read on the forward strand.
ACGGGAAGAACATGTGAAACTCCACACAGAGAGTAACCCAAGCTCAGGATCCAATCAAAGACCCTGGAGCTGTGAGGCTGCACTCCCTAAAATCAATCACAGAGCGAGGCACATCCATCAAGATAAGCCGACACAGAAGGATTAGCCATGTGAAAGCAATTTGTTAAAGAACTTCTATGAAGTAAAAGTCTTGCTCTGGGAAACAGTCTATACAGTATATTGGCAAACAAGCATCATGTTTAAGACGCAGAGCTACCTGTATCTCATCAGTGGGGGATATGACAAAAATATTATAAATTCTAACCACCTAGATCCTCAGAGTGCTTCATTTCTGACGGTGTGGTGCTGGACAACTAGAGATTGAAATTACTGTGATATTGCGCAACATCGAGCAATTATTGTCAGATTTTTCCATCACTAGGTCAGACCAGGTGCTGCTAAAAAGCTACTAAAAAACCCACACAGACAACTGTCGAATTTACCCGACTTCTTTGTGCCGCCTCACCGTGCAGACGAGCTGTGTTTTGTCTGCAGACACAAAGCGGAGCAGACGGGTCAGTTTATTGAAGGTTTACCAAGGAATACCAAGCAGGCTTTAATCCTACTGAGACAGCTTATGAGGAGTAAAGAAACCAGCTAGACACAGAGCCGACAGCAACCTCTACATCTCCCCCATGTCACACACACAGAATACAAATGTGCATGAAAGATACAGACTGTAACAGATAAAAAGGGCTGGTACATCATACAGACTCATTTTCTAGTTGACCTTGTTTCACCTTCACATTATGAGAATACTAGCACAATGGTGTAGCATAATGCCACTGTCTGTATCCATTTAGTGTTCCAAATATCTGTATCTGTACTTGGATTTAAACCCGAAATGAGTGTTGTTTTTCCTGGCAGTTCCTCAACCTCAGCTACATCACCCTAGTTCATAATTAGTCTCACCTAGAGATGTTCCCAGGACTGTTTTTTTTTTTTTTTTTTTTTTTTTTTTTTTTTTTAAAATCTCACTCACGTAGTTATTTTGGTTTGTACTTTCCCCTTGATATTTTCTAACAAATTTAATTGATTTCATTTCCCAAAATGTAAATAAACTAGCAGCCAATGCTAAAACACCACAATCCAGACCAGGCAGTTACTAAGGATGAATGAATAAACGCTGTAAATGCATCATACAGCACTGCTTGTTCATGTTAATGAACATGGGCTTTGTTTTCCTACTTTCACGCACTCAAACAAGTAAAAACCTCCCGCTTGGGCAAATATTTGCTACATCCCACAAAATCTCAATCATGATGCATAACTTTCATCTCAATCAGATGCTCTGTGAACCTTTAGGAAAAGAGAAAGAAAATCCTGCACCTCCTGTTCGTATCAGTACTTGTATCTGTTTAGAACATATTATCTGTTCATTTCAATGACATATTCGGTAACACCCCTAGCAAACACACACGTTTTTGTCCACCTGCTTTCATGCAAACACACTGCATGTGTGAAGGGAGTGATGCATAAAGGAAGAACCTTAGTACAACCTTTGTTCTTGCACCGTGAAACGTAATCCCTCATGACTTCAGACAGACAGACATGGCCTCCAGGCTCAACCTCAAAAGACCAATCGATCCACAGTAAGAGTGGCGCATGAAAGCGTTTGTGTGTGTGTTTACAGACAAACCCATGCTACTGAAAGCCCACTTGCAGAGTTGGTGTACGTACGTGAAATATTGTGTTCAACCTCATCAGCTGCTGCTGCCACTTCAATACAGTGACCTTCTCAATGACGAGACTTACAGCCACATAGACACTCATACACACTCCTCTAGGACACACATTCATTCCACGCAACCTTCTCCTAAAACATGTCCTTTCAAACCAAATATAGTCCATGTACAATCTTGCATAGTTTGTTTTTAAACCCCAAGAGACTACTAAAAATAGCTGAGAAAAACCTCGAAACATTTACCTTCTAGATCTGTGAATGCAGTACTTTCGTCCTTTAGTCTGTCCAGCTCGCTTACCTGTACATCTGTCCACTCTGCTCAAACAGATCAGCTATTAAAGCCTCAACTGTCATGCTAACACCACCATCAACGCCATCACGCTAATCATCTTGTGGATCACTAACTAGCTGAGCCGAGTCTCTGTGTCGTAATTCAGCTCGACTGTATCGTATAGCATTTGCACGTCTGTTTTTAGGAGCTAACTGCAAAACCTGACCGTTATCCCTATGTTTGAGATTGTTGAATTTTTTTTCCTATTAAAACAACACTGCAGCTACACTAGCAATGTCCCTCTGTGAAGCTAACCTCTCATAGGAACCATAAAAACAGCACCAACCAAAAAATTTGCACCATCTTGCTAAGCACATTATTTATGTATTGAAATATTTGTTAGCTAGTAAAGATATGCAGTTAGTTTCCAGTCATTATGTTATCCAATAGAAATTTGTATTTCAACGCAATGATCAGTTCTTCTCTTGGATAGATCAACCTAGCCATTTAAACAAAAATAAAAACAAAAACACTACATGGTTTAGCTCAGTGCTTTTTTACACACACACACACACACACACACACACACACACACACACACACACATTATATATATATATATATAAATAAAACACACACACATATATACATACACACACAGTATATATTTATTTGTTTACAATTTGTAGTGATATGTCCAATGCTGTATTTAGCAAAATTAGAGACCAAAATTTTTGCTAATGTTTGTTAATGACACAAAACCAAACTAAAGAATATCCTTCATCTTGCTATTGGAAAAATACAGCTGGTTATTTAAGAAACTAGCTTTGCTAACAAGAAGCTAGTTTTGCTAACATTTTCTAATGTCTCTGTGGCTAAACAGGGACACAAACAGGGCCATTTTGTGCAGCATCAGCTATTCATGCAAGCTAAAAGCTAAAAGCTGATGCTTTGAGAAATTTGTGTCAAACTTTTGAAGCAAATTTTACAGCATCAGCTTTTGGCTTACATGAGAAGCTTATCCTGTGAGAATTTTCCCTCAACTTTTGACCCAGAAACCCAGAAATAAATTCATTCAACATAAAGTAAACTCAAGCATATGAGCACACATGTAAACCACAAACCAAAATTTGCTACATAAACACAAAACCTTACAAACATTACATTTTATTAGAAGTTTTATCAGCCTTCATTGCAGTTCCTCCATACTGGAATACTGTTAGCGTGTAATATTTGTATCTTCTTTGTCTCTGTACGATTCCTCTCACTCATTTACATTCTATCTGTCAGTCTTCCTTACAGGGGTCAGAGGTCACCTGCTCTGCTTTCGCAGTGGTAGACAGAGGTGATGACCCTGATTTTGAAGAGAAAGCTTTGCTGACTCTACACTACTTGACAGTCTGAGAATCCACCATCACAACTGCTTCCATTCTCAAATGCATTCACCGGCCACTTTAATAGGAAACATTGTATAATTGTACATTCATGCATTTATCTTACCAGATAATCATGTGGCAGCAGCACAATGCAGAGAATCCTGCAGATTGCAATACAGGCTAGTTTGAGTATTTCATAAAATGGTGTGAAAAACAAAAACCATCCAGTCAGTGGCAGTTCTGTGGGTAGAAATGCCTTGTTAATGAAAGAGATCAGAGGGGAATGGTCAAATTGGTTCAAGCTGACAGGAAGGCTATAGTCAGTCAAATAACCACTCTTTACAACCACGGTGAGCAGAAAAGTATCTCAGAATGCGAAACACATCAAAACCTTGAGGTAGATGGGCTACAACAGCAGAAGACCCCAATGGGTTCCACTCCTGTCTGAGGATACAGTGGGCACAGGCTGACCTAAAGTGGACAACACAGATCTTTTCAATTAAACAACAGTTACAGTTGTATAGCTAGGAATTGTAGACCCTCTAAAATTAGGCTGTAGGGCCTGAGATTCTCTCCAAGCTTTCACCTCAATAAATATGTCTCTGCACTGAGCAGTCAAACAAAAGTCATTTAATAGCTGTGGCACAGACGAGGGTGTGTCTGCAGACCGCAGACAAGTGGGCATGTCTGACTGGGACATCCTTACGGGTCTTTGATCCTATATATAACAACTCTGACACAGCCTTCATTACTTATGTCTGGTAATGAACATGATTAACATTCATGACCAACAATCACCTGGCGGACATGTTGGTGATAACTTCTCATGGGAATAATGAAAAAAAAAACATATTTAGCAAGAAAATCACTAAACACATCACAAATATTAAAGTATAAACATATTTAACGTTTCCTTTTAAACTCTTCATATCAGCCGAAATGGTTTTAATATAAGCCACTTATTCATTGCATTACACCCACAACCTTTTCAGCAGTCATGAGCTGTCAGAGTGGAACAATCTCTCTAAAAGTGACCAGCTCCTTTTTATTGATATCATTAACAAATGCAATGAGACACATGCTCACCAGGTTTCTCAGTTTATTGTTGTCTTTCATCTTGGCTATGACCAATGTTTGACATTTTTATGAGTCAGTGTGCTTCCTCTATATAGGTGGATTCATCGGTCAATCAGCATTACCTATTTGAACTGATCTGACCAATGGGAACATGGAGACCCAGCCAAAGGGGTGGAGTTTTGGCCTTAAAAGCAGCACAACGGAGCCCTTTATGTTAAACAATTGGCTCACTTCCTGTTTGTTTGCGCCACTGTTAAGCTGTTTCGATGTTGGTACTTAGTCCTTGCCCTCTCCAACAGTTACTTTGTTTGTTTGCCATTTATGTGCTAATTTCTCTCTCTTTATGCTAGCTCCCTTGTACTGAGAACAGCACACACCTACACATCAGCACTAAGACACTACTGAATGTCTAGACTTACTTAAAATATAGACTTGTTTTTGTTCTGTTCTCTTCTTCCTGAAAAAACACTGACGCACGCCTCCACGGGCTATGGAAATGTACTTTTGAAAATCTAATATTGCAGGTGGATACAGAATTTTATGCAAAATCTGCTATACTATAACATCAAGATTCAACCTGACTTAATGAGTGACAAAATTGGCAAAATGCTGAACAGCGACATTGGCAGATTCTGCAAAATCCGAATCTTTCTAAACATGGACTGGGTAAAATCAGGTGAAGCAGCGCTGATTAGGAATTGAATATGGATGGAAACCCCATTAAAAGGCATTAATTAATCATCCAAAAATCCCAGTGGAGTATAAGCAGCCTTTTACCAAATTCACTGACGATGTACATTGTTTACCAATCACAATTTTGATAATGGTAAAATAGTGCATTGTGAATGTGCACAATATAACTGTATGTTTGTATGAGAAATAAACACTGAAATAAATCAGCATCTGGTTCAGTTTGTATGCGATTTTGTACAAACAAAGCTTCATTGCCAATTCCCAAATCGCTGTGTAGATACACAGTAGCGTTGCTGCCATGTATATTAATTTCCTATAAAGTTAATGACCTGATGCGAAGAGGAAAAACAAAGCAAATGACTGTTTAATGCAGGAAACGCAGGAAAAAACTTCATCACGGTTTTAAACTTCTTTAGAGCAAGATGCAAACTAATAATAGACCCGAAGTGTGAAGTTTAAAAAGACCATACTTCCCAATTCATCTCTCCAACTCAATCCAACTCAACTTTACTCTCCTGAACTGTATATTTTCTTCCTCCAACACACCCATCGAGGGTTTATTAGTGGGCTGATTAGTCCAGGGTGATAAAGCAGGATTGGGAAACACTAAGATAAAAAATAAACCTTCCCCATTAGGTACGATAACAGAGGAGCAGAATATAACAATGCACTATAGTCTAATTAGTGACCCATGTCTTAAAAGCAGTAGGAATAGCAGATGAGAGGGGAAACAAATACTCCAAATCTTCCGATTTGTTCAAAAGGTTCAAGCTTTTGAAATATAGAATACTTTGTTTATAACTAGAAGCTGTTGGCTATAAATCTGTGTTGGAAAAACACAGCAGTGGCGCTAAGGAGAGCAAAGTGGAGACAATTCTCTTAGGAGTAGAAAGGAGACCTAAGGGGGCCAAAAATTATGCCTCACACCTTTGGGGCTTTTTTTTTTTTTTTTTTTTTTTGTATAAGCACAACTTCAAAAATTAACCAGGTGACAATATAAAAGGAAACCAGACTCCAGATGAAATGATTTGGAAATTTCCACAGCCCTGTTTTAGTTACTCTTGGCAAGACAGTCAGGAATGTTAAAATAATTCTTTGACTTTATGATGATATTGATTTCTGTCTAAATTTGCATAAATATTAATGATACTTGCTTTGGAAATTAGAATCGGATTACAGCTCTATTGTCAAGTGGAATAACAGGTTATAAGCTGTTTCCAAAATTAGGGGTCCAAGCATAAAATGTAAAAGAGTACAGTTACATGTTTAATATTTAGGGGTCCAAGCACTGAAACACAAGCACAGAACATCAAGAGGTCATCACCTAGAGCACAGGTTCCTAACCCTGGTCCTGGTGAACAGTGTTTTCCCTGCTTACCCACTTCAACTCAGGAAGGGCTTCTAATTAGCTGATTAGTTGAATCAAGTGGCTGAGAAGAGGGAAAACACTAAAATGTGCAGGACAGGGGGTAATCCAGGAGCAGGGTTGGGAACCTGTGACCTAGACAACAGGCTACAATTAGGGGTCCAAGCACTGAACCATAAGCAGATATCATTAAAAGCTCACTCAGAGCAGTGTCACTGATACATATGTGAGCCAGATATATGAAATATAGGCATCCGACCCTGAAAAACTATTGATACCATCAATAGCTACTACAACCAAGATTTGGTTGGCACACAAACACATTATGGTGCATTTACTTGCTTTATGCAGCTCTCTTTATGCAATCATTTCAGTCCAAGCACTACCAAGTACCAAGCATGATATGTTCATTATTTTTCCACAATCCTGTTTTTATCTTGCGACTACCTGTGCTAGGAAAGCAGAAAAACCTTTTCACATATATTTATATATGTTAATAGCAATAGAAATTCACTTATATTCACCAACAGTTCACCATATTCTCATTGCTTTATACAGCTTTATCCTGATTCTCCAGTGGAAAAACAGGGTATTACAGTTTACAGACCCGTTTAATCTCATGCAGGGCTTATTAATGAGCTGATTAGTGGAGTCTGGCGTCTTAGAGCAGGAAGAATACTAATACGAGCAGAGCAGGATGGGAAAACACTGCATCAGGAGAAGTACGAACAACAATAAAAAAATAATTAATGATCAATGTGTCTTCTAATTCTCACTTTGTCTAAAAAAAAAAAATCATGCCTACCACATTAAAAGCTAAATCAAGCAGTAAATCATAATGACATACTCCTGAGAGACAGTAAGGTATAGCCTGGACCTCTAGTATTTGATGAATTAACAGCTACACAGTGTAATGCACAGTGTAAGAGTTAATTCAGCAGTGAGGACTGTGTTGTGTGATGATGCATAAAGGCACCGCAGAAGGGACCAGACAAAATGTAGGTCAAAGAACAGATCCTGACAATTGATGCGCCTAGAGACAGGTGCATGCAGCTGTGCAGCTGTGCAGCTGTGCAGAGGCGCGTGCAGCTGTGCAGCTGTGCAAATGCGCATGCAGCTGGATCATCCACACACTAACCTCGCAGTCGTACAGCTCGCTCAGCTGCTCGATGATCCACTCTTCCAGCACGAGTCTCTTCCGCAGCTCTTTCCGGTCATACTTCACGGTGACTTTGCCCTGCTTCTTCTGCACCGGGTCGTCCCGAGGCACCGGGCCGTTGCCCACGCAGCCCACACCGGGTGCCGTCTGAAAGAATACCCGGCCCGGGGACGTGGGGATCTGCGCGGACGGCTCGGGGCTGGCGGCGGACATGGCGCAGAGGTCACGAGCGAACAGCAGCAAAAACGAGCGGCGCCTCAAACACCTGCTATTTAAAGCTCCGCGCGAGCTCTTAAACTCTGTAGGCGGGGCTTCGCTGCCAAATTAACGCTGTGAGCGATGCTGATTGGTCAGCGGTTTCCCCTTCGCGCCTCTTATTGGCTGCCTTGGCTGTTGTTGATGAAGCACGCGCTGTAACAGACTAACAGGGATGCACTCGTTGCCCTTTGTGGTATTTTTATTTATTTATTTATTTTGGAGAGCTCGTAGAAAAATGTAAGAATTTTAAATCGTGTTTGAAACAATGAAGTATAAGAAATAATGCAAAAAATATATATAACACCAAGTGATACGTTATATACACCTGTTTTTTTTTGTTTTGTTGTTTTTTTTTAATAAGGAAATGTAATCCATGTGAAGGTTCTTTTGTCCACAGAACATGTACTAGGTATATTCACCATATGGACCACAAAATAAACTGAAATTTTTTCCCTTTCCTTTTTTTAATGTGTGGCAATCCATTATTAGGTTTGAAAGCAATCCATGCAATTCCTTACAGCTGTAACACCCCATGAACAAGACATATAATTGGTTATTTGTTGCCACAACACAGCCTTAGCCTCAGTGTCACCCTCGAGATCATTTTGCACTTCATTAATTCTTTTCCCACATGAACACCCTAAAGATTTGCACAACCAAAAACCATTTATGCCCAGGTCTCACCCTTGCATCAGTGTATACACCATGTATACTGGTAGATTTATATTCAAGAACTGCTGCTGCAATCATAAAGACTCTCTCATGCTCATCCCAGGACTCTGGTTCATAATTTGCACATACCGTACATCTTTTTTTTACACTGAGTACTATTTTCCTCACCACTTTCGCCTCTGGTTTGGTCATAAGGGATCTAAATCTACATCCGGCTTTCTGTAAAGCTGCTTTGTGTCAATGTATATTGTTAAAAGCACTATACAAAGCATTGTATCGAGATTGGAGTTTGTGCATTCAAGCGGCTGTGAGTTCAAGAATCAATACCAGAATCTGGCTAAACAGATAATCAATGAAAGATTTAGTCATTGGCTAGAAATCTCTTTACAACATCAGTATTGCAAAGCCAATATTGATTAATTAGCAGACAATACACCTTATATCATACATCATCATTTTACACACACACACACACACACACACTGAAGCATAGAGACTATGTGACGAGTGCAGGAGAGACAGAGGCATTAGTGCTGAGGGAACAGAGAGGTGTAATATTGTTTAGATGGTGTTCTCTGTGTCCCTGGCTAACCTTCATTCAGTCCTCTTATCACCCAGCTGCCCGTATTGATCTATACACAGCATGGATAAAATAAATAAATAAATAAAAAAACCTGCAAACACACAGACACACACACACACACACTCACACACTCCTCGAGGTAGAAAAACAGAACACAATTTTTGTTTTGAGTCTGCGCCATCTCATTAGTGGGAGTTTCATTAAGTTATATAAGCCCATAATGCTATTACTTTCTCACACACACAAACACCACCACACACTGTGTACACCAGGGGCGGCTGGTATAAATGGGCTAGCTGTGCTAAGTGCCCCCCGTCTTTCTAAGATTAAAAAGATATGAGTGTAGGATTTCATTTTTCGCATCCCGATCAGATTAGGTGCTGTTAATAATTGTTTTTAAAGCCGATTATTTTGGATTTTTATGGAACCAAAAAGCACAGCAGCACTTCCAAAAGTTGTAATAAAAATACACAGAATGCTAGAAGAAGTGATGCTGAGGCTGATTTCTTTCTAGCCCAGACTGTAGATTCATGCAGCCTATCAGTGACAGTCATGTCAGGTGATTACACAGAGTGACACGCCCCCTAGATTTGATCACCATTTGGGCTGACGGTTTTCACACAGCTTCACTGACACATCTGTAACACATCAACAGGAAGGTGCCATCGATGAGACCTCTACTTTAATTCTATAATTAAATAATAATAATAATAATTGATTCTATAATTCTTTGCACTGAATACCCTAATAGTTTTATTGTCAAGCTATTGATTTATAATAGATTGAGCTTCCTATCTGGCTTAGCACTGTTGATTCACACCTCTGGGGTTGGGGGTTCGACTCCCACCTCCACCCTTTGTGTGTAGAGTTTGCATGTTCTCCCCCTGCTTCGGGGGTTTCCTCCCCTACTCCAAAGACATGTGTTGTAGGTTGACTGGCATTTCCAAATTGTCTGTAGTGTGTGAATGGGTGTGTGATTGTGCCCTGCAGTGGGTTGGCACCCTCTCCAGGGTGTCCCTGCCTTGTGCCCCAAGTCCTCTGGAATAGGCTCCAGACTTCCCTGCGACCCTGAGTAGGATAAGCGGTACAGAAAAATGGATGGATGGATGAGCCTCCTATCTAACATCACCACCAGCAGTCACTATTTGTACAATATTAGAAAGACTTGGTTCTGATGTTTCTAAAAATTCTGTACTAGATTTTGAGGAAGAATACATACAGTAGATCGCCATTGAGAAAGCACATATTATACTGTACATCTTTGCATAAATACAATGTGAGGTTGTGTGTGTGTGTGTGTGTGTGTGTGTGTGGAGAGAGAGTTCTGTGTATACTTTAAACAAGTTTAAAGTGACTGTTAACTCATACATCTTTTGTCTGCGCTAGTTATCACAATGTTGTGAAGTCAAATCCCATTTGCATGAGATATTGATGGTTTCATTAAAAAACCCAGAGAAATGTTAGCAGATGGTCTCATGACTGTAATAAATCTCAGTCTTTTACTACCACTCTTACTGTGAGACATATTGGTCCGAATTAATCTATTTTATGACAGCTAACTGACAGCACACTGCCTTTCTGATCTCGTACTTTCTCAGTTTTGGAAGAATAGTATCATCTTAAGGAATAGATTGCATTATAAGGGCATTCGTACTTGGTTGTGAGTTTGCTGCTGTAATCATGAAGACTGTCATCCCAGGACTCTTACTCACAATTTGCTCATAATGAACATCCTGTAAAGACACTTAGTAGCCTACTGTTTGTCTTTACTCCTCTACATCAGTATACTGTAACGATTTCTAATCACACTATCCGGTGTCACCCAGATGAGGACAGGTTCAAACTTTTCTGGAGAGAATTATACACTGAACTCCTAAAATTGTACCAAGATGGATACCACACACACACACACACACAAACACACACAGTCACTACTCTTACTACATTTTATGTCACTATATTTATGGATGATTCAATGACAGAATTCAGTCATCTCATCAACTTCCACACCATCCATTATTAATTTGGAGTGTTAGAGATGGAAAACAATGACCTGAGCCCTGACTGGATGTGCATACTGTATGTGTGTGTGTGTGTGTAGTCAAGGACAAGTTTGTGAAGAATTGAAAGCATGAATTGTGATGCAGCGCCCCTCTCTGGACACTGAAATTGTGCACCTATAAATGCAGCTCAATAATCCAAAGCTCACATCTGGAAAATCTGAGGAGGAATCTCAACAAATTCCAACAACCCACCTTTGGTCCACACACACACACACACACACACACACACACACACACACACACACACACACACCAATACACACACCTAGGCACACTCACTAATGTTATGCTAATTAACCTGACTAAGGTAAATGTAAGCAAAACAGGCAAAGCAGATGTGCACAGTGTTTCACTTTCAGAAAGGGCCATTGTAAAGTTATCCCTAAATGGGATTTCGTCATTACACACTGGAAAAGCACTTAAAGTCATATAACCTCCAGCACAGAACATGTTATGGTATCCTTTTTTATTCAAATTGATTGGTCATGTGATCAATATTTTGGCTACAAGGATATAAAGAAACAGTTTGGGTCAAAGTTAGTAAAAAGAATGGAAAATGGATGTAGTCCCTTCTTTCAGTGAGATCGAAGGCATTTTACATGTAGACTAATAAAAATCAAGACCCCACAGGACAAAAAAATTATTCATTAATCTTCAGTACCTTGTGGTGGATCTGTAGTGGGAACACAGCACCTCCTGGATGAAATGCCAGTCCACTGCATGGCCAAAATGACATTTATGAAATAAAACAATGTTTCTATGATGTTTACCACAAATGTGGCATAGCATGTAGTGTTGCCAAATCACAGATCCAGGGTTTCCAGTTTGATCCTGATCTCAGGTTAGTGTCTGTGTGCATGTTCTCCTCGTGTCCATATGGGTTTCCTCCGGGTTCTCCAGTTTCCTCCCGTCTCCCAAGAACATGCCAGTAGGTGGACTGGCAACTCTAAATTGCCCTTAGAAATCTCAACTCTAAATTGCCCCTTAGGTGTGAATGTGTGTGTGTGTGTGGTGACTTGGTGCGTTCCTGCCTCGCACCCTGAGCCAGGCTTCAGATCTACATCATCAAACACTGGCCTCCAATCAGGTTTAGCTCAGTAATACCATTTTATTTATTTATTTTTTAACTTAGACAGTTTCATAAAATAGCAGAAAAATTCTAGTGCCATTGTTCTTAAAGTGGGGTCCATGGTGTACATTTCCAGGGGAACTCTGGATCCCATGGCTTGAAAGAAAATGGGTTAAAACTCTAAAACTCAGTCTGATGCTATTCTGGACAACACCAAATCAAGATGGATACTATTCCTTTCTTTTTCTTTTTTTTTTTTTTAGCCCTGTAAAGTCAATTTGCAGAGACAGCAGTGGTTTAGTGTTACATTTATATACAAAGATTTACAACTGAAGTAGCTTGGTATTACAGAATAACCCATAAGCTGAATAATTATTACATCACATCCTATATACTGACTTTCTGGCTGACTGAGAAATCTCACATTACTTTAACTGTGATTTAAAAAGTGACTTCATCATCATCATCATCATAATCTTCGTCTTCTTCTTCAGTTTATTGGCGGTTGGAGTGTAAAGCATCGATGGGAAATGAGAATTATTCCTCTAATAATAAGTAATAAAAAGTAAATAATAATAAAAGGAATAACTATATTCTTGACTCAACTCCTTTTGCTTTTAAAAACCCCAAAATCATTCATTGGTATTCTCCCATGGTTTTTAGCCAGAAGATTTTCAAGTGACATTATATTAATTTCCATTTCCTGCAACTTTTCCTGTAATACTTCCCTTTCATTATTATTATAATATACTGTACAGTGTAGAATGATGTGTTCACCTGTTTCCAGTTCATTGCACTTCCTGTATATCCCTGTAGGATGCTTATTGATTCTATGTAAATAGGCATTTAACCCTGTGTGTCCTATACGGAGAGGGTTAATTATTGCTTTTTCACTTCTGCTAGATACTGAAGTCAAATCTCCTGTTCTCACATTTAAAAAGTCACTTTTGCCTTTTCAGTCCTTTCCACAGCCAGTAATGAAGAACAGTTTAGCACCACTAGGTGGCAGCAGTGATCAACCTTCCTATAGCTCATTCATTCTTTTCTGCTCTCTGGTTATTTATTTATTTATTTGTTTGTTTGTTTATTTATTTATTTAACATCCTTTATGCAGAGACTGACATCAATAAATGTGCATACTTTATCTGGTGTCCTGTATTTTATATTTTATTGATATTTGTGTGAAACTGTGCATTAGATGAAACTATATATGAGTTGACTCTTTTGGGAGGAAAAAAGCAGCTCTGTTTGAAATGCATGGAGGTAAAACTCATTTCCGGTTGGAAAGCTGTTTAAAAAAAAAAAAAAAAAAGAAAAGTTTATGCTGAATTTTGAGTTGTGTAATGTATCCCACTGTTGTTATTATGTACATGACATAAAAACAAACAAACAAACAAACAAACAAAGGAGGCAAGGCAAATTCTGCTACATGGAAATAACGTTGAAAATGTAAATATGAAAATATTTGAAAATATTGAAAATATTGTTGTCTGAAAGTATCTTTGAAATTCATCAATACACTTCAGTTTTTTTTATTATTATTATATTAAATTAAATTAATATATAACATTATATATATATATATAATATATAAATTTATATATAAAATATATAAATTTTAATTTAATCTATTATTTTAAGATTATTATTTTTAATTATAATTATTATTTTTATTTATTTTTGCATTGAAACGCATTGTATTAGGACTATAAAAGTATAATCATCCTAAAATGTAAACGCTTTAATTTTTTTTTTTTTTTTTTTACCTGTCCACTAGGCGCGCGCAGGATCTGATGACCGGCTCTGCGCTCGCGCCCGGTAATCCTTTCCCGTGACGTCGCGAGAAATGGCGGAGCGCGAGGCAAGCGACGTCTGTCGGAGTTCCAGCCAAGGTGAGCGCGATTTAACTGAAAACTTTTTTTTTTTCCTCCGCTGTCATTTTTTTCCTTACAACAAGAATAAACAGTGTTTCAACCCGTCTGTAAAGGCGGATATTTAAAAAGGAAAAAAAAAAAAAACATGGCAGGTGAATTTATTGGTAGAACATCGACCGGCTCGCGCTCGAGCGGTCACGGGAACCGGATTAGACTCGAATGAGATTCTTAGTAACTGCGAATTTGTCTGAATTTCACTCAGAAAGCGCACTTTATAACGACTTTCCCTGACATTGCAGCCTTATTGTACTGTAGCATGAAGCTACATCCGGGTGTTGAAAGTTAGCGAGCGACCTGAAACACCTGTTTGAGTTTTGTTTGTTTGTGTTACACTGAGAGAGGAAGCTGTGGCACAACAAACAACACCTCAGCCACTTTAAATGTCTTAAATATCAAACATGAAGCAGGATAACAGCCATTTGAAGAGCTTCGGTGTAATATTTGGGAGTTTATTTCACCTGAATTATTTCCTCAGTGCTGTCAGTGCACCTGCTATTCCAGCTCATAATCAAATAAAAGCCTCAGTGTTGAACTAACCGCCGTTTAATCAGCATTACCAATGAAGGAGTCGAATAATAGGAGTCGACTCATGATTCATTTCTAGTAGCTGTATGTAGAAATATGTGTTTTCAAGCTTTTTATACGACTCTGTTGGTACTCTAGACATAAATAAGACAGTATAAATATCAAAAAACTGTTTTTTTTTTTTTGTTTATAAAAGATAATCTTATAGTTTATGATTTACAGGAGAACTGTAAACAATTTTAATGATTCATCCTGTACTTGTTCAATTTGCATCCAATCAAATGCTCTCCAGAACACATTTGCCCCGCCCCTTGAAATAACCTAGGTTATGCTGCGTTCAACTTCCCCCTCTTCGAACGTTGGTACGTATGAGTTCGGAGGTGGTGGTGATTACGACATGTACTGCGTCTTAATTCGCCTACACCCTAAATAGTATCCGAGATTAGAATTAGCGTGTCCCAAATCGTAGTATGTTTAAATAAGTGTCCCAAAGGTACCTGGATGGTCTACGACTTCCGGTAGATTTTCCAAGTGTGGATCTGTGGATACTTTTTCAGCTAATTTTGCCCACAATTCCTTCCGAGAAGGAGGAGGATTCTTGTGACAGTTTGCGTCTCCGAATTCAAGGACGCATTTTAGAGAGGCATAACTGAAATTTGGAAAAAACCCAAAGGAATGGTAAATTAAATTATATAGTATAAATTATATAAGGAATAATGAATGAAATGCAACAAGGACTTTGTTTACGATGACATTTGTCCTCTTCCGGGTATCAGCGTCCTCCTCTTTTGCATGACCTGTTACTTAGTATGTCCCAGTACTTGCATACTCTTGCTACACACTCAAAAGTATGTACTTGTTCTTCACAAAAAGAGTACATACTTTTAGTGCATAGGATAAGTAGGCGAATTGAGACGCAGAGATGGTGGGTGTTCAAGTGGCTTTGGTCAGAAAAATATGGATGGCGTTAGAAATTTTATGCTTTATGTCTTTTTTAAATTATTTATTAATTTGTCTCTTTAATGACAAGAAGTTGATTTAGCGTTCCTATAAGAAAATGAAAAACTGAACAGTTAACGTTCAGAATTGCCATTTAAGTCTTACCTTCTGTTGTAGGCGTTGCATTTGTATCAGGGGCCGCCATGATACGATGCTGCCTTCAAGTCCTGTCAGAAATATCATAACTGTGAGGTGAATGCACATAAACGCCACCACAATGTCGTAATTACCACTCGAGAACTCATTTTTTGGGGGGACGTGCCAATAACAAGGAGCCATGGTGATCGTCAATATGATGGTGTGGTAATTATGCATGTTAACTCTTCAGATACAAAAACAATAAATAAAAAGAAAGGACATTTTCTCAAAGTTTTTCTATGACCAAAATCACTTGAACACACACCATGTTGTAATTACCACCTCCGATTTGGTACGCGCAAACTTCCAAGAAGGACTTGAAGGCAGCATTTTTGTTATTAACACGCCCCCAAGTCAGAACTTCAGGCTCATAGAAAAATCAGAGCAATTACGACACTGTGGTGGTGTTCAAGTGCGCTCACCTCGTGATTATGATATTTCTGACTGGACTGGAAGACAGCATTATTCTCTACAGTAACAGCAAGTTAGCATCGATGTGTAGTCGTGTTTGTGCAGACTTTGGTATGTTATTCTCTTTCCAAACCAGTGTTTAACAGATGGGTGGAATTCCGCTCCTGTCGTCCGTCCTTTTGTGTTAGTTCCGCTTTGACTGGACAAAATGTGCTTTTTCCTCCTTAATGCAAAAAAAACAAACCCTAGATTGTGTAAATAGTCCACCTCGTTCATATTCATTACATCCACAACTGCATATGTCTTCTTGACATGCTTTACGGATGTGTCTGGAAAAAACATCAGCCCAAATGGAGAGCAAATCTAGGGGGCGTGTCACTCCGTATAATGACACAACTCGTCACTGATAGGCTGCAATGAATCCACAGTCTGGGCTGGAAAGAAATCAGCCCCAGCCTCTTCACTATTCTGTATGTTTTTATCCTAACAGTCAAATATTTGAATACTTCTGTAATGTTTTATCATTTAATGACAAAAAATGCAAAGTTTGAAAAGTGGATTGAGGGGTATCATAAAATATGAAATTCATTTCAGTTATCCTACTGGGGATTTGTATATTTGTTGTAATAAAGTATAACATTGTTTGTGCACTATTGAGGCAGGTTAAAAAGTAAAGTTAGGCTTAAACTCTGGGCAAAGATCAAGATTGCTCAAGTCTGAGCCCTTACTCGCTGATGTGAACGGACACCGTGTGTGTGTGTTTGTTTGTGTGTGTGTGTGTGTGTGTGTGTGTGTGTGTGAGTGAGTGAGTGAGAGATAGTGCACCTTTACTTGGGTGTGCAGATTTCCGCATGGTGGTTCAGCCGAAGGAAAATCCCCAGTGGTGCGCTAATGAGTGAGATGCTGAATTGCATAAACCCACAGCTACTTTAGTGTCAGTACATTCGTATCCATATACCCAGTGACCACAAAACAAGGACCAGAGCGATCTTTTTCCATAGGAAGTGTGGAACATTTGAATTGGGAATGTCATGGTAAGGTTTCCTCACTACAAACAGTGTGTGTTCTGCTTTGATCATAATAACCAGTGAAAATGACTAAAGGCCCTAAAGGCTTTATTAATGTCCTCACAGTCGCTGAGCCTGCTGATGGAGAGAACATGCTGTTTCAGCGAGTACACGCTCATAACCTGTATGAGAAGCGCTTCATCGTGAGATGCGAGTGTCTGGAACGTCACACCGTCAAATTTAACGACGCTTCTTCGTCCTTGATGGTGTGTGATATTTGATAGACCAGAGAGCCGGAACGCCATATGGTGTGTAGCGATAAATGATGTTTATGACGTTTGCTTGTTCAGCAGGTTTATGGTTTTATGAGTGATAGCAAACTGAAAGACACACTTCCTGCATGTCTGGAATATATGTGAAGATGAAAGGATTAATCATTTAAAAAAAAAAAAAAAGTGAACAAATGATTTAAATCATATGATGGACAGGAAAAGCTTTCATCAAAAGGACATAGTTTCATCTCTGGGTGTTTTGCATTTATGGCTTTATGAGAATAGCCACAGAGTAACCGTAACCATAATGGAGCTGTGTGTGTGTGTGTGTATATGTATGTGTGTGTATGTGTGTATGTGTGTGTGTGTGTGTGTGTGTGTGTGTGGAAGAGGATAACCAAAAGAGATTAGTCCCAGGAGTGATGACAGGCTCCTGTGTGCTGTTGAATTGCTTACGATGCATATTTATATTAGACACACACAGACGGGAGTGTGTGTGTGTGTTTGTGTGTGTCAGAAGAGCAGGAATAATTATACTATTTTTGTTCCAATTGTTTCAATACCCTGTCACTCTTTTGTAAAACACTTTAATTTAAAAAAAAAAAAAAAAAAAAAAAAAAAACCACAGTAAGTGCCACTATAGGTTTTAGGGCAGCTTTTTTTTTTATTTTTATTTTTTAAAATTAAAGCTGCCCTAAAACCTATAGTGGCACTTATTGTTTTTTTTGTTTTTTTTTTAAATAATTTTAATAATTTTTCCCATCTTTAACTGTCCAGTTTCAGTGAACATGTGCCCACTGTAGCCTCAGGAGTGAAAACCGATGTGGTCTTCTGCTGATGTGGCCCATCCACCTCAAGGTTTGCCGTCTTCTGCGATGCTTTTCTGCTCACCACGGTTGTAAAGAGTAGTTATTTGAGTTGCTGTAGCTGTGCGATCTGAGTCTCTGATCTCTTTCATCAACAAGCAGCAGAACTGCGACTCACTGGATGTTTTTGTTTTTCGCACCATTCTGTGTAAGCCCTGTGTATGCAAAAGCCTGGGGAATTGGCAGTTCTGCATCAAAGTGACAGCTCTCTTTCGTGTTATTTTGGAAGAAGGCGTACGCTTCATCCGTTCATCTGTCCATCCGTCCATCCATCTATCCATCTATCTTTTTCAACCTTGTGTGGTTGTACAGCGATCATTAACTGACTGGCTCACCTTGCCCTATTTCCCTCCGCACTGAATATTTCAGTAGGAAATAGAGAGGCGTGTGTGTGTGTGTGTGTGTGTGTGTGTGTGTGAACCAGAGAGAGAGGACGAGCAGTACAGCAGCAGTACAGACCTTGAGAGAAAGTGGCAGCATCGCTGTGGCTTAGAGACTGATAAAAGCGAAGAAAAGAGGAAAGACTGAGGATTCTGTGACGTTCTGTAACATTCAGCAGCATGAAATGTCTTCGCTGAGCTGTTTACCTCCTGGATTAACAGATTTCCTTTTTGTAATTCCTTGTCAATTATTTTATCCATCTTTCTGGATCTATCTGCTTTTAGTCACTTCTTGTCCTGCTATCTCATTTCTCGCACACTGTCTCTTGCTCTTGCTGTCTTTCTGAGTGCACTTGGATCAGATGAGCAGCCTGAGTGCTAGTAGTTAGCATTAGCGTGAGTAAGCTCACTGGACGGAAGCACACACACTCACGGAGAGGGAGAGAGAGAGAGAGAGAAAGAGAGGAAAACACAGAGTAGAGCCAGGACGAGGGCTGTGCAGAGGGACGGAGGATGCTGTTGCCCCCCAGGATAAGGAGGGGGGGCAGCAGGTCGGTCATCACCTCCCTCACCACCATCACCGAGGAAGACGAGGAGCAGCGGAGCCGGCGCAAGAAACGCAGGAGAGGAGGTGAGAAGGAGGAAGAGGAAGGCAGAGAGGAAGAGAGGTCACAAAGTGATGGACGGGTGGGGAATAGGAAGAGGAAATCGAGATCTGCAGTTATACAGGATTCAGTTCGAGCTCTAATCTAGGTCTGATCCGGTTAATCGAATAGACTGATTATCTTTAGCAGGCGATGTGGATTAGAGCTGCAACTAAATTCTGGAGATCACAAGAAACGGGGTTGGGGATCAGTGATGTGGGCTAAAGTCGGATTAAGTAGCCTGCCTCAGAGATATGCAAAGTTGCGCAGTGAAACTTCAGATTTAGGCTAGAGCGTGTGTGTGTGTGTTTGTGTGTGTGTGTGTGTGTTTGTGTTTTCCACTGGTTTGTATTGTTGCATTTATTTATTTATTTTTTTTATATAAAGGTGGCACAGTAAAAAAAAAATTTCTCAGTAACTGTCACAGTATTAATCAGCCACTTGAAAACACATGCTGGTAGTAAAAATGAAAGGAAAAATGGATTACAGAATATTTGCACATTAATGTGTGTGTGTGTATATATATATATTTAAAAGATTAAATACACCAATTGTTCTTTTTTTTTTCTTAGAAAAATAGTTTTGAGAACGACAACTCCATTAAATCTCTTACCCTGTCAGTATTTATCACGTTGTTGTTGTTGTAAGCTGTGAGGAAAGGTACGACTGAGTCCACAGGGAAGGGGTTGCAGAATATTTTGGGGGTCATAGACGAACACAACACTGATGAGAACCACTGGAGTAAGGAACCTGATCCGTGATTAGAAGTGGTCTGGGATCCTGACTGAATAATAGAACTTTAAGAACAACCTAAAATCCAAACTGACCTCGTGTCAGATTGCGCATGATTCATCTGTACTAATCGCTTGAAAGACAAAAAGTAGAAGTCCTCCATGATTGACTGCAGGTTAGCTTCTTAAAGCGGCAGTCTGGATTTTGAACATGCACTCGTACACATTTTGATGCAAGAAAATCAGTACTAAAATATCAGTACTGAAGTTGCAGTGTTTAGTGATGATAGTTGCATGGCAGTCTATCATACTTGAGTATGCATGGTTAAGTGAGCAAGTGTGCAGATCTTTTCTCTAGATCTATCCGGTATAATTGTGATGTTTGGGTTGTTTTGCCGTGTGTGTGTGTGCGTGCGTACGTGCACGCACATACCTGTGGGCTGGCCTGAGGTTTTGTCTTGACTGTTCTTTGTTTTTTGTACCCACCTGAGTTGTGTATATGATTTCATCTTTTCAAATATCAGTTTTGATTTTATTCTTATATGCTGCTATTGTTAAATTAAGTCATAAGCTAACTTCCTGTGAGTAGAGCCTGGGTTTATTTGGCTATTGGGAGCGGCTTTGTTTAATGTGAACCATTAAAACTGCCACGCTCACATCAGCTCACATGACCCGAGGGCGGAGAATGTCAGTAGTAATGACGTGAGGTGAGGTGAGGTGAACATGCCGTCTCCTGAGTGGCAGACAAACTGGATTGCCAGAACGTGCCTTGTGTCACTTTTGAATTCAAATATACACGGCAAAAATATTTAAGCCTTCAAGCCATGGTGGTGGGAGGAACTCTGATTTTACTATTTTGATGTACCTGTGCGCTCGAAAACGTGATTTTTTTGCATAATTAACTCCTGTTGGACGGCTGAATGTTATTGTATTGATTGCTGATTGGTTATAATTCTTAGAAATTTGCTACTTTTTTCATTTAAAGCCAAGACTTTCTCAGTACTTTTATATAAAACTGATTCAGTAAGCATTAAGTAAGAGCTCAGTGTGCGGTGTGACATCATAACTCGTCATAACGTCATAAGCGTCATGAGCCTATCATGTACAATATGCAAATTAACCTGCGATGACGACGCAGTACATGGAAACTTCTCTGGAACCAACAGTACCTGCGTGCTAAATATTTGACTAGCTAGCTAAATTTTGGAATAATATTATATTAGATATTATAGTATATTTTGATAGGTTTGACTATTTGGAAATGTGCATGTTCATGCATATTCAAATATCCATGCATTTTTAATGAGGAGAAAAGTGTAGAAATGTTGAATCCATTTTTAGTATTTTTTATTTTATTTTTTTTAAAGTTACTACCATCTGTATGGAGTTTTGCATGTTCATCTCATGTCTGTATGGGTTTCCTCCAGGTTCTCCGGTTTCATCCCACCTCCCAAAAAACATGCCAGTGGGTGGGCTGGTAACTCTGTATTGCCCCCAAGTCTGAGTGTGTGTGTGTGTGTGTGTGTGTGTGTGTGTGTGTGTGTGTGTGTGTGCGTGCGCGTGCATGGTGCCCTGCAATGGATTGGCGTCCGCTCCAGGGTGTATTCCCATCTCGCACCAAATGTTCCTGGTGTATTCCGGTATATTCCCTCCGCAGGACTGAGTGCTTACTGGAGACGAGAGAGATGAGATCATTGAGCACTTTCATTTTTAGTTTGATCCAAGAGCTGAATCATTTCCAGAAATATGATTCACTGAAGATGATATTTTTCGGTACTCAATATCTCACTTTAGACTCTTTCTAGTTAAACGTTCATACACTCATCGATTCAGTCTCTAAGAATTAGCTTTCAGGAAGTGCTCTAATGTTCTAATCATGGATACATGGGAGAATGAAATATCAATACTTGCTCCTATTTTGGAGTCAAGAAACATTTAATGTAAAGAAAAAAACTCAGGGATAGTGTGTGATGGTGTATGTGTGTGTCTGTGAACAGTCCTTTGTGCTTTGTCCTTGATTGAGCAAGCGTCCTCCTGCACTCTTTCTCAGATTAGTGTAAGGAGATGCTAAGCTGCTCAGGTCTGGACTCGGAGGCCTTATCCTTCTCGTTACACACACGTACACACACGTACACACTCATAGATTGGTGCTGTGTAGACGTGAGTCTCCATCTCTGGAATGATCTCTTGTCACTCTTGTCTCTTATTGACCTATTCATACTGCACATACACACAATAATATTAACCACACACACTAGGGTGTGTATTAGCTAACATTATCACTTTTTTGACTGGTGTTTTTTTTTTCCTTGTCAGATGGGTGGGTTAAAGGTCACTTTTTTTGTTTTCTCACTGAACTCACTCTAACATGGTCTCTTCTATTTATTATACCACAGCACTGTTGAATTCTTGAACCTGATTGGTCAGAAAGTGTTGATTAATTTTCCATAACAGCAACACAAATCACATGTTTATGTTAATTTATGCTTGTTTAATGTGTTTCTCTAGTAACAGTTACTTCCCTGGGACTTGTATAGTGGAACTACTGTGTTTCAAAGATGTTCCACAACGGATAAAAATGGATAAAAAGTCCCATGAGGCATTCTTTAATGAATTTAAAAAAAAAACTTGTGTTACTGTGGTGTGAGAGGAATAAAACACTTCAAAGACCAAAGATGTGAAAAGATATCGTTTATGTCTACATGTGAGGTATTTGGAGGCACATGATGTGTATAAAGCTGAGCAGGAGTAGTGATATGGGAGGGGTGGTCATGTGTTTGCGTTTAGTGGACTACACACTAGCATAGAGGCTCCGAGCGGGACAGAGAATCTCTACTCTGACCTTTGAACGCTGAACAAAGTCAAAGGCAGGGAGGTGAGAAATAGGAAAAAACGTGTTGACGTTTTCAGAGAATGTACCATGAAGAAATGCAGGAATGAATGGAGATTGTTGAGAACAGATATTCAATTCGATTGTATTTATATAGCAATTTTGACAATAGACATCGTCACAAAGCCACTCGGCAGAAATCCCGATCGCAAATGAGCAAACTGGACGTGACAGCGGTGAGGAAAATGTCCTTAGATGATATGAGCAAGAAACCTTGAGAAGGAATCCATCCTCTTCTGGGTTACACCAGATAGTGGGATTGAAAATCATTACAGTAAACAGGCGTAAAAACACTACATTACTAAGTGCGTTCAGGATGTTCAGTATGAATAGATTGAGATTATCTCACAAATTACGCTTTCACAGCGTCAGAACCCCTCGTTGTCAATGACCGCTAGCGGCTGATCATCAAGAACAACATCCTGGATAAGAGCTGGTATTTTCATTCACCTAGGCTTGCTGTACACTTTTCTATGGCTAGCAAAGATCTCCTCATGCTGAGTTAAGGTTAAGATGTTTTTATGAGTAAATGAGCATGGTGTCAGACGGATACCCGGTATCGATGCCTAGTTAATCTCCAGCTAATTTATAGATACCGATAATGAACAAGCACCAAACAAGCTGCAACTATTCTATCTTTTGCTAAATAACAGGTAGCTAGCAAGTTAGCCTTAGTGGCTTCGTAGTTTATCAGCATAAGCTAGACACATAGATATCTACCAATAATGGGCCTCATTTATCAAGCTGGATATGAACGGATTTATTCGTAAATCTCTTGTACGAGCATTTATACAAAAAATTTGGTATTCGTGAAAATCTAGTAAAATTCGGAAGAACTTTGTAGCGCGCCCCAGCTCCTGAGTGTGTGTAAATTTATGCCTAAGAAAACTAACTAATGTAAACCTCGATTGATTGGCTTAATCAATATCATTTGTGATGAGTTACTGCACTTATTTCAAATACGCTACAAATTAAATATTTTTTAGACTCATCATTTCATAAATCCTAAGTGCCATTAAGGAAATATTATATATGTATATAAAAATGACATAACATAACAGTACTTAAACTTCTGCCTCAGAGAAATTTACAATTTTGTGTTTTCCGCTCTGTGAACTTGGCCTTTTATGATGTTTTGTGGGCATCACCAAACGCAAATCAACTATGGCGTGCACATGCTTGGTAATTTACGGGTGATTGACATTTATCAACATACACGTGAGAATATGAAGAAAATCTGGCATAAATTTTTAGTTCGGATTGGCTTACGCAGACGTTTACACACAACTTTACTCCAAGGTTGATGAATGAGGCCCACTGATCGTTAAGCAACTGACTTGCGTTTGTAAACACAGTCCTAAGCCAGAGTGCTAGTTTTAACTGCTAACCGAAATATGCGATTGTTTAGACTGAGAAGGCTTTATATAATGCAGTCCAAAAGAAGGAAAACATAGAGGATAACTGCTTTCTGAATATCACAGCCCTTTATCTCAGAAGCGTTAAAAATGATCTGATCGTATCTATAAAACTCGAACAAGCGTTGATTACTTTTCTATTAACCGCGTCTACATTTTTACGTGTGCATGTAAATTCACGGAGAGCTATTCGAGGGCACTGAGAGAGGATGTTCTGCTAAATCCTCCTTAACCCAGTTAGCCTGCACCAGGAATAGATCCCTAAACGTAATGTAATATTGGACTACATTTTTAATCTGGCACAGTGTTAACATCTCGTGTGTAGAGTCCAGTTTAGCGCTGTTTTGAGTTCCCCTTCTCTTTCTGGCAGAACTGGCTGTTGTTGCTCTACAAGTTCTGCTTGTCATAGATACAGTCTAATTTTCGGGGGGTGATTTGGTACATATTTAATTCCTAATCACCGGAATAAATCGTATACTGCTGGACCCAAGCGAGTGAGGGAAAGAGGATGAGGCAGCAGCTTTTTCTATTGATCAGCAGGCTGTCTGTCTGAGAGAAATTGAGAACCATTGGTTGTGGTTATCACAATCACATTTCAACTCAAACTGAATGACGTGCTAAGATAATATAGCATTCGTGTGTTCATCTTGCTGTTCTCTATTCTTAGGGAAACAGAAACCTCTTCATTTAAAGCTAATCATTATTGGTAATGTGTAAAGCACAGAATTTATAGAATTTTAATTATTGAGTCAGGAGACAAAAAACTGTATAACCCAGGATTATTCAACTAAAATTTCTAAAGGTCCAGTTGTGTATAATTCTTTGCTTCCAAATGAAATAAGTGACTAACATGACTGAATGGCGATAGTAGTTACCTTTTAATGCATACCCTTTAATGATTAGTTTCTGATAACGAAACTGATACTGAGACTGAAACCTTAAACATCAGCTCATATTGATACCCTTCTAGTATCTATAAATTGATATTGATGCTCTTAAATTACAGGCACTTAAAAATACAAAAAAAAATGGCATAGCTTTAAAAACCACTTGGACAAAACATCAGCGTTCATGCAGTCACTTTTCCAAGCTTTTCCATTTGTTACAGGATTGGGTTAAGTTCATTGTTTTTTTCCTCTGAAATCCAATCCACCATTTTTTGCTGATTTCGTCCGGTACCTGATTCTGGGTATCGGCTCGGCACCATCTCTAGTTTATGGCTATAAATTCAAACTCAAAATGGTTACGTTTTGTTTCATGGTGGTGCTTCACATTACCAGTTTTGACTAGATGCCATGGACTCTGAAAAGATGAATAAACACTACTATACACATAATCATCTCTTTTCATTGTAGATTTTTCTTTAAACAAGCTAATTTAGTTTGCTAGGTCACTAATCAGACCAGGGAGAGTAAATAAAATGAAAATCGATGAAATTCAGTGAAAACCTCTTTCATTTCTGAGCTAATGTCCCTAGCTAGTCTGTAGCTAGTCTCTGTAGCTAGTTTCCTTCAGTGAAATAATTCACATAAATGCATGTGATTGGATAAACTGAAAACACATAATCTGCTACAGAAGTCAAACTGGTTCATGTTTACGAAACTAGAGTTGCCAGACTTTTTTCTTGGTTTTTGCTTTGTCTCTGCTGTAGTATTATTTCAAGTACTCAGTTCAAGTACTCAGTCCACCACTTGACGAATCCTGGTACAGTATAATACGATGTTTGTGAGATGCTGTCAATGTCCCTGGCAATCCTGTAACTCAGCACCCCAACAGCCCTCAGCTTACAGTTCCAGCATCAGGAATAGCTGTAGGGTGCAGACTATAAAGTACTCTGTCGTATTCTAATTCAGTAGGTCTCTATGGGGAACGAATACATACAGATTAGATTACACTGATGTGCTAATGAGATCTGGAGCTTTTATTATACATAAATTCCCCACAGGTGTTTCAGCGGTACTACCAAGACCGAGTGATATAAGATATTTTTTCTTGCTTTTTGTATTTGACTGTATTTCTGAGGGGATAAAAACTATTGTTCATCGATATAAAGGTTTGGAAATTGATACCAAGTAAATGGGTCAAGTGAAATTGGGGCTTTTTATATTTGTGGAACAGGAGTGTTGCTTGAAAGGCTTCAGGCCTAGAGGAAAAGGGAATCTGGAGCAGACGGTGGCCATTTTGGACTGCTGAAGTCACTGAAAATATCTATATTTTTTTCTTTCTGCCCCAAATGTTAGATCATTACGTCTGTTTGCATCTGTACATGTTTGGCAAGTTAATAAGTCGTCATGACTCAAAGCTGATTTTGTCCGTTTCAGATTTGAACCTATGCCTTGTTATGGTCTTATTTATGACGTTACCTCTAATTGCAAGAGCAGTCTGCCTATCTACCCGTATTATTATTGGATGCACTTTGCTGATTGGTGATTGGATTTTTTTTTTTTTGGATTGACAGCAGTGAGAGTAACACCATCCTTCCCACCCAGAGATCACTCTCCTGGGCTCCCAGCCAAAGATGGCTTTGACATCACCGTGATTTGACCTCGTGAACTCTTTCCTGGCACGTCATTCAGAAAACCAGTTTTCCATATGTATGTTAATAAGAAGCCCTGCATCAAAACATCAGCCCTGAAGAACACTACTAGCGTGATCACTGAGGATAATTACAGTGCACACGTTAGGTAGGAGAAGGGATATGTCTAAAAGCACGTTAATAACCACACCAGTCCTGAGTGCTACCGGTGTCTTGAGAGAGTTCATGAGAGTTCATAGACCACTTTTTCCACTGAGTTTGTCTCCTGTTTTTCGTGTTTAACCTGCTGTAAAATTGAGGTGCAGCGATTTTGTACGGCATATAGTCTTCCTTTAAATGCTTAATACACCTTACAGCTGTCATGCTGGAGCATAGGATTGTCAGTGTTATGTTGAAATGAAATAACATTACTCAATCTACACTACTGCAGGTTATATTTGACTGGCAGCTTAAAGACTTTGGACTTGACGTGGATGTCCTGAAGAGTGTGTGTGTGTGTGCGCGCACGAGTGTACTCAACCTTGTCTTTAATGTATGTGACTTGACTGCACAACTGCTAGATGTGAAATGTGCAAGATTATTATTATTATTGTTATTATTATTATTTATTTATTTATTTATTTATTTTTACAGGATTCACACGTATTGCATGGCATTTGATAATTTTTTTCTCAAATTACTGTGCTGCATTATGCGTTATGTAAAGTATACCTAGTCCAGATTTCCTTATTATGGCATAACATCATAATCATGCTCATAAGACCAGGAGAATCGAAGAGCTCATTAGAATAATAACTCTCACAGTCTTCAACCGTGCTGATTCAGATCAGATGGAGAGGGTGTGAATACATATAGGAGAGGCAACATACACACAGGGGGTTGTTGATTGCTTTTAAAATAGAAATCAATATGGACCGGACTGACCTCAGTAACTGGTTGATAGAATGTCAGTATCCAATATGGCTGATCAGCAGTTTCAGATCAGGGTCTCTGTTTTTCTGCCTCCGTCATGCCTGTATTTATAAGCTAGGCATTAAATCTGAACTGAATCAGGCTTTTTGAATTAGTTATAATTCTTTGGCTTGGAGGAGAATCTGATTCTCGATCTGACATCTGCCATTCAGGAGTAAAAGTATCTGAATCTGATTTAGAACCTGCCCCTGTTACATATTTATGCTGATATAGGAAATAAAAACAGTTCTCTGACCAGTATGCTTGTCAGGATTGCAAATGTTTGACTATCGATTGTCATATGTTAAGGATGATCTTAATGCTAATTTTATAATATAAGCATAACAGTAGTGCATTCAACTTTTTCTCGTTCGATTTCTGATTGCCTTTCTAGACTAAATAAACGGTACCACGATTAATAATTATGCCACTGTCCTATTGAATTCTCCATTCTACAGAAAATGTAGTCCCTCGTTCAGAACACACCTTCATCCTACATCCTTCAATAAACTTCCTTTCACATTCAAACCGGATCGCACATAAAGGTAAAGTCAACATCACCTGACCTGAAGTCAGCAGGCGAGGCCGAGCCTACATGCAAATAGACTGCAGAGACAGTGCTGATTTTCCTAACAGCTTAACGCTAGTTCCTGACTGGGAAGCTCTCTGTAACTGGAAAGCTTTTGAGGATAATATAATGAACTGAAGATGTGATTTACTTAAGACCTTATTCTGTGTCTGTAAATCTGGTTATGTATGACAGAAGATCTTGTTAGTTGTTGTAGGCGTGCTGCAGTGTTGCTGTAGACGTGTGGAAAAAGCCTTTGGTTTTTTTTTTTTTTTTTTTTTTTTTGCTTTAGAGATGCACTGATGTGAAAAGTCTGGGTTGATGCCAGCAATCGACTCTACAAACACGGCTGAAGCTGATATTTTGGATCATCTGTGTTTTAGGTGTATATATGAACAACGTGGTTAAACATTAATGTGAAAATGTCAAGCATTTAGTTTTGTATTGAAGCGGAGTCTAGTGTGACAGGATGAACAGGGAGTTTTATTCTGGCTGACGAAAATAATGAAAGTAAATCCATTCTTGTTACCCAAACAGGCAGGGCAAGGTCAAAATCAGAACACAGAAAACAAGACGAGGAGTGTAAACGAGAAATTAGGCAAGCAAATAAGCTGATCAAAAGACTTTGTGAAGTAAACAAAGTATGTACCCTCTCTGATGACTGTTCGTATGTCTCAGTATTGATACACCATCGATATACATCCACAATGTGACGTCTGGTTGTTTGTGTTCTCGCTAATCATTCTATAAAAATCTACGGCAGTCTGTGTGTGTGTGTGTGTGTGTGTGTGCGAGAGAGAGATGCGCTGGGTTTTTGTAAACAGTTTATTCAAGGCTTAACTTTTTTTTCCCTTTTTTTTGGCCCTTTTCTGTCTTTCAGACTCTGACTCCCATCTCAGAGGCGACGAAAAGAAACCTTTAAGTCGGCCAGACTCGACAACCCCTGGACACAACACGTACATTATATCCAGCTCTACGGACATACAGAATACAGGGAGGCCAGGTGACACACACACACACACAAACACACACAAATGAGCGCACACACACTGGAAAAGCATTCCTAGAAATGCATTAGAGTACTGAAATATGTTGAACTAGTTGAACATGTACCAAAAAGGACAGAAAATCTCAAGTTTTCCTTTTTTGTGTTGTCTGTTGATTCACTAAACATGTGTGTGTGTGTGTGTGTGTGTGTGTGTGTGTGTGTGTGTGTGTGTGTGTGTGTGTGTGTGCATGCATGGGCGCAGAGGCTCTGGTGCTCAAACTCGATGAGAGACAGAGACTGGCTCGAGAGAGGAGGGAGGAGAGAGAGAAACAGAGTGGTATGACACACACCCACACAGATACCCATTCATACTGCACTTGTTTTCTCACAAACACACAAAAAGCACACAATATTTTAAAATGTTTTAAACTGTATGCCAGTGCAGAAAGATGTTCTTTCTTTCTGTCGTTCTTTCTGTCTGTCTGTCCTTTTTGTTTTCTCTGGGCTTGTATGGCAGTTAAAAAAAAAATGACGATGTATAGTGTAAACCTTCCTAATAATGGTCATTGTACAGCGTGTGCTTCTGTGCAAGTGTAGGTGGTGATGCCTCTTATTTAGAATCGTCATCTATTTTCTCCCTAATTTGGTCTCGGCCAATTCCCTAACTAAGCTAAGTAAGCCTATCATACAGCAGCTACCAACCCGGGAGGATAAGGCTAAGACGTACTTCCTCCAGGACACGTCAAGTCAGCTAACCACATCTTTTCACACTGCTGCGTCAATGGGCAGAGGGAACCTGCTGTCGGCCCTCTTCTGCATACATGAGCTCACAAACACCCATTACTGGCCAGTGTCTCTGTGATTGACAGGGGAGAGAGTATGCAATGTTGCTGTCTTGGACTCCCAACCACAGACGGCTGTGGCATCGTAGGGATTCGAGCTCAGGATCTCCAAATGATAGGATAATGAACTCGGTGTCATCGCTGCTGCTTGTGGGCTCCATTTTGTGTTTTTTGTGCAAACTTTTTTAACTTTAAGCATTTTTTGCTTCAAATATTAGCAATATTTTTTGAGCATGTTGTTTAGGGTTGTAATGTTAATAGAAGCTCTTGCCAATATTTTCCAAGTTTATGTCTGTCATTAATTTCTTTTAAAAATTAATGACAGTTCATGAATAAGCCTCTAAACTGGCATCTTGTGCAGGTTAGGTTGGACACAAAAAAACCTCCTAATTGCTGGATGAGAAACGTGGCTTTGATGCTGGTTCATTTTCACGTGGCCAGCTCAGGAACAGCTTCAATTCACATCAGATAAAATCACTGGCTAGAAGATTAAGGACGTGTATTAGGTGTATTAAATCCTCACCCTGAGAGTCACTCACGTGCTCTCTTGCTTTTTTTTCTTTTTTATTATTATTTTCATTCCACGTTGTAGATGAAGTGTGCCTGGTGTGGCTTTTTGTGTGTGTGATCTTTTAGGAACCGCCCTCTGAGTATAGTCATTGTGCCAAAATAAATCTCACTGCACAGAGAAGATTGAAATCATTTTCAAATCACTGATTAAACTGCAAGCACACACTCTTTCTGCATGATTAGGTGAACGTGGCAGGTTGCTGTGGTGAGGTTTAGTCATTATGTAAACTTTTGGTGGCCTGGTTGCCATGGCAGCCGCAAAGAGTTATGTAAAGTCTCTGAGTCATGAAGTGAAAGTTTAGGCCTGATAGTAGATTTGGTTAATTTGTTTATTTTTTAATGAATATGTAAAAGTAGGGGCTGATGTTTGACCAATGGTTGGACAGCAGCTTTGAGGTAGTGCTGGGTTTTTGTGTGCTATAAATAACCACATCCTAAGGCTTGTTGAATCTGTACACTCACTGAGTTTAGGCCTGATTTGTGTGTGTGTGTGTGTTGTGTGTGTGTGTGTGTTGTGTGTGTGTGTGTGTGTTGTGTGTGTGTGTGTGTAGCTGCGCGAGAGGCTCAGTTATTGGAGCGTGAGGAGCGAGCGAGGCTGTACTATGAGAAGCAGCTGGAGGACAGAAGGAGGCGTCTGGAGGAGCAAAGGCTTAAGGAGGATAGGAGGCGCGCGGCCGTGGAGGAGAAACGAAGGCAGAAACTAGAAGAGGAGAAGGTGATGGCCGTATCATCATCATAAACACTTTCCTTACATTTTACATAGTCACTATATATATTTACCACATTCTACACAAGGATATTTGCATATTTACAAAACAACTGCAGAACAATAGATGCATATTTACCAAAATCTGGACAAGAATATTTGTATATTGATAAAAATGAAATACAATACAATAAAAAAAAATCAGCAAATGTATCACAATCTGCACATACAAATGCAAATGTATTAAAATCTGTGGAAGCATATTTGCTTGCTTATCAAAATCTACTGAAGAGTATTTGCATTTTTATCAAAATCTATGCAGTGATGTTTGAAAATAATTTGAATAAAGTGTTTTACATTTTGAAAAGAAAAAAAAAACAGAAATAAAAAAACAAAAGGTAGGAGTAAATGATGATGATGATGATTAATAATAATAATAATAATAATAATAATAATAATAATAATAGTAGTAATAATAATAATAGCAGTACCAGAAAGGAAATATTGTGTAAAAATAGTATAAAAGTTCCACAGCATTGCAGGGACCATTAGTGTTATGTACACAAACTGTGTGAGAGACGTGACATTTCAGCTTGTGGTACAGAAACACAGCCAAGTCTGAGGTGATTGAGGACACTTTCTAACCCAGCTCCATGTACATGAATCACTGTGTTACTCTTTTAGCCCTTCCTATTGGTTAGGGACAAACTCAGTGTAACAGTGCTTGTGTAAAAGAAAATGTGATATTTCAACATTCCACTCTCCTGGTCATGCATTCTAATCATGCGGTAGTGGTTTTTTTTTTTTTTTTTTTTTTTTAATTTCCAGAGAAAAGGGATTTGACCAATCAGCATTTTAATACAGCAAGAGCTCCTGAAAAGTTCCTTGTCTGCAGAAAAGTACCTACTCTGTAGCAGGAAATCTTATGGTTCCTGGAACTATGGATCAGGAACTAAAATCAGTTCCTGAAATGTTTGCTGTGATGGAAACATGTCTGAAGTCTTAATGTTATCAGAAAAGCACACCTGAGGAGCATGCCATTTTAACTCTTTTTCTTTAAACGTTTTTCTTTCTTTTAAGAATAGCAATTTGTTTGCATTTATTTAAAATATTCCTTAGGGGTGTTAATATATTTTTGAAAGAAATTGTTATTTAAACAGTTTTTACTTTCTATACTATTTTTTGCTCATTTTTTTATGAAGGGTGCCATTAATTCTGAAGGCAGCGTACAGTATGTGTGTAAATGGAGTTTGACGTTTTGTGTGTGCGCGTGTACGCACGCATGCATGTGTGTGTTCCAGGCTCGGTATGAGGCTGTGGTGAGAAAGACTCTGGAAAAGAGTCAGCGCGTCAGACCGAAGCAGAACCGCTGGAGCTGGGGAGGAACCCTAACCTCCAGCACCTCGCACAACAGTGGTAAACACACCGCAATAAACACCAGCAACCACCGGCACTACACTTCATCATGTAGGCAGAACGTTATACACTACTGTATGAAGATAAAAACCCAAACACTGTGGCTGTTCCGTCCTGTCTTTAACAGGATTCATATGATTCTGTGCTCTATATGTGTGTGAAATATGTTTTACTTTGCGTGTGTGTGTGTGTGTGCGCGCGCAAGTGTGTGCAAGCGTGTGTATGCGCGTACGCACACGGGGATGTGTGTATGAACGCATGAGCGTGTGTGCATAAACACATCTGATTTGTTCTCTGCATCTCTCTCCGCTCACACACACTTGCTGACTCAGGGCCCTGCTTCGATCGCCACTCCCTATTGTTTCTTTCTGTTGTTTTTTTTCCCCCTCCCTCACTCTCTCTGTCTCTCTCTCTCTCTCTCTCTCTCTCTCGCCATCTCTCTGTGTTTCTCTCTGTCTCTTTCTGTCTATTATTCTTTCTACCTTTCTCTGTCTCTCTTTTGCTGTCTTTCTGTTCTCTATTTGTGTTTCTCTCTCACTTTGTCTCGCTCTAATTCTCTTGCTGTCTCACTCTCTCTGCCTGTCAGTCAGTCAGTCTCTCTCTCTCTCTCTCTCACTCTCTCTGTCTCTGTCTCTCTCTCTCTCTATTTTTTTCATTTTATATAGATATACATCATTCTGTCTCACATCACTCTCTCTCAGGATTTGATGACTCTGCTCTCCTCTTCACACTGGACCTGGCTGGACTGGAGTGTGGTGGTGTTTTCAGTCCGGCACGTCAGCAGCGCCTGCACACACAATGTGAATATGACTCAGAGTAGAGCAGCCCACTAGCCATCTGACTAGCATCGTCAGTTATAGCATGTAGCGTCAGACTGTAGCGCACGAATATCACTAGTGAAATGGTGAAGAGGCTTGTCTGGGCTTAGTGTTTGCCATAGAGGTTATTTAGTTGTGTAGCTTTAGCATTTACTACATGTGTGTATATGTCATCTGAAGTAACTGTAGAGTGGGGAACGAGTTTAAGATGTCGAGTGAAATCTAATGAACTTTTATGGAAGGAAACACAGAAAAGTGTGAGCATTTGAAGGGGGCAGGTTAACCAAGTCACATTCAAAATCCAGTCATGTAGCTGGGAATACTGTAGGTGCATGTCGTCATCATAAGTAGTAGTTGCAGCTACATTAGAGTTGCATGAAGTAAACATAAATGTGGTGTGGTCCAGTCTGAAGAAGTGTGTATCCTGTAACCAGTCCCCATACCATTAACTAGCTAATGCTAGTTTCACATAAGTGACTTTAACTAGGGAGCGTTACCAAGCTCTCTGCTAGTTTAGGGTGCTTTCTTACCTGGTGTTATTTCTCATCAGCTACATTTTCCATGTAATTCTATGATAAGTCGCTGCTTTTAAAAAGTTGGGTTTCTAAAAGGTGTTAAAAATAAGTTTAACTTGCACCAAGTGATGTCATCAATTTTTTTTGATCAATCAGGTTGCACGTTGGGAGGCAAGCGAGAAAAACAAACATGCTGGTGAATGATTAGTCTTGTTAGTGAGCATTGAGTTAAATATTTAATTCCCAATATTTCAACATTGCAACATAACTAAGAATAAGAGCTTGTCTATTTTTGAGACATTCACCAGGACATGATGTGACGTCCTGCTTTAACTGTGGCTGCAGACAGTAATATCACACAAGCAGCTTAAATTTTCTTGATTTCCTGCCTCCAGAGTTATCGAAGCTACTCTTCATTGGCAGAGTTACAAAAATCTTTATTTAATCTGTGTTACTGATATTAATCTTGGTTGCAAGCTAGGTAAGTTAGTTAGCTGCTGTTAGCTAGGACTAGGAATGCTTGAGCTAAATTTGTGCATGACTGTATCGTCAAAAAACTTCCTATTTGTTCCTAAATAATTAAGCAATCAAAACACTTACAGTACGTTTCATATGAAAGTGACCCATAAAAAAATGTCTCCCATGTCTCCTACACCTTGCTTTTACCTGGGCTTGCTAGGGATACATGAATAACGAATGAGTAGAAGTTGGTATATGCAAACAGTCTGGTGATGATATGGTGTATGTATGTGTGACCTTGTCTACACCACTGAAACATTCTGTAGAAAATTAGAGTAGAAAATGTTACCACTCTGTCCTTCTCTTACCCTGTCCTTACAGCCATCATGCTCTCTGCACTCGATTAATCCTGTCTGTTCGCCCGGTCTGTGTTTCTGTACTGAGCTCTCTGTTCCTGTTTGGTCCTTTCTGTTTTGTGTCTCATGTTGGTGTGTGTCTGTGTCTGTGTGTTGTTGTTTGTTGGTGTGTGTGTGTTTGTAGATGCTGACAGACGGTCAGTCTCCACCATGAATCTGTCCAAGCACATAGATCCAGTCATAAACAAACGACTGTCTTCATCTTCTGCCACACTGTTAAACTCACCAGATAGAGGTAAACACACACAGATATACACAGACTTACACACACTCGCACACGCTCGTCCACCGCTGTTCTTAACAAAACACACATTCAGACCTTCTGTCCTGGGTGCGTTATTACTCTGTGACTATTTTTCCTTTTGTTTATATAATAAGGTTGACTTAAACACACTACACACTATACACTTTTGCTCAGATGCCCCTTGAACTTTTTGCAGTGTTACAACCTGGAACTGAAATGGACTTAATTGGAATTTGTTAGAGAATATACCTAAACTAAGAGCATCATGAAGACCAACAAGCTATTAAATCAAAGTTCTGGAAAAGTATCAGAGTTTGGTTGTAAAGAAAATCTCATTTTGAACATCCTGCGGAAACTCAATTATTAAAAAATAGGCACAGTATAGCACAACGACGATTCTAACTAAAGGAGGCCATCCACCAAAAGGCAGGGACTGAGTAAGAAAAGCATTAGTTAGACAGGAAGCCAAGAAACCAAGGGTAACTCTGAAGGCACTGGAGAGATCCCCAGCTCAAATGCGTGAATCTGTTCACAGGACATCCGCAATTCATTCCACAAAGCTGGGCCAGAAGAAGGTCAAAAAGTCATATCTGAGACTTAACAAATGTGTGGAAAAAAGGATCTTTGGTCTAATTAGACCACAATTGATTGTTTTGGCCCCACAGTGAAGCATGGTGGTGGTAGCATCAGGCTATGTAGATGCTTTTCATCAGCACAGACTGGGAAACTGGTTAGGGTTGAGGCCAAATACAGAATCCTAGAAAAAAAAAACTATTCTAGTCTGAAAGAGTCTTGAGATTTGATAAGTGTTTGGTGCTACACAGGGTAAAATCAGCTCACACTATCCATACATGATCTATATATATATTTATAGGATGTCACTTGATCTTATGTAGTGATGAGTAATTCTATTCAAATGTTTAAACATTACTTCCCTTTGTCTCAGTCTCAGTCCAACCCGTAATGTCTGGTTAACACGTGTGCGGTTTTCGTCTTGTGCTGTTGGTCTAAGGCTTACAGAAGCAGACGTCCCTCTCCTCCTCTTGCTTAGTAAATAAAGTTCCATCTAAAGCTCGTGCGTCCAGAGAGAAGATCCATCAGGACAGACCTGCAGGTGGATTTAACGCAAGACAAGGATTTTTTTTTCTTTTTTTCTCAGCAGGAAACACAAATTCACTGTATGCTACTACCTGGAATCTTGAGGTTTGATGGCATATTTTAAAAATAAATCTTAGAGTGCTTTTGAATGGAACTGCATTCTGGGGCAGACCAAAATAACCAGTCAAATGAGGCTTTTGCTGTGCTGTTACACATCTTTCTGATCATCAGTAAGCCACTAGACTTAAAATTGTTCCATAAACATGATCCCTAGTCCTCAGCCCAGGTAGTGTTTTTGTGAATGTGTGTGAGGAGTTACTTCAGGGCAAACTGGCATGTTTTGAAAGGCTGGTCTTGGGTCTTGAATGTTTGTGAGGAGTGCCCGCCCCCCCTTTAATATTTCTGTAACTTTACTTCCTGTCTTTTCCAGCTTTGGTCCAAGGACAAGCTGTTGCAACATTTTAATCTGAGTGCATTAAAGGAGCAGTTTGTAATTATTTTAAAGCCTAGATGAAATGCCATTTAGAAGAAAGCTCTTAACTCTTAATAAACTCCACCCCACTCCATTAAAACCACACTTGCCTCATGAGTTGTCTTGGGGCAGAGATCATTTCTGGGCCAGAAAAGAACAACCCGAATTGAAGCGCAGCGTTTTGAATTAGCGGTGTTCAAGGTAACTTTGAAATGGTGTTTTTATTAAAGATCTAGAAACACTTTTACAAACTGTACCTTTAAGCGTATTCAGCTGAGCAGTGCATGCATTCCTATAGCATGCTAATGACTTCAGTAGTATGGATTAGCATGGGAATGGAAATGGGTCTTGTATATGCTTGCACTGTCACTCTTCTGTGGTGTGTTTTGGCTTTGGCTCTTCATGCTCCATATTTTCAGCTTCCCAAATGTTCCTTTAACTAGCGTTAGTGAAGAACACTAAACTAGTATAACTCGTAAGAGGTGTGTGTTTGTGTTTGTTTCAGGTATGCGTCGTATGCCTCTAACCCCATGGGAGAGCAATGTAGTCAGTCGCTTACAGACACCAACGCACTCATACCTGGCCAGAAGCCGTAGTGCTGTATCTCTGTCTGGAGATGCAGGTAAAGCAGCATACACACACACACACACACACACACACACACACACACACACACACATACACACACAATTTACTCTAACTTTTCTTGCTTGACTGTATGGCAAGGAATTGAATAGACAATTTGTTGGAAACCGGATTTTATCGTTTTCCCCAGTGAAGTCATTAAGCCCGGACATTTAGGATTTGTGTGTGTGTGTGTGTGTGTGTGTGCGCATGAGCGGGAGGAAGAGAGGTGTGTGTTAGAGAATAGAGCTCTGTTTGGCCACCTTTCCCTTTTCTCTCTGAAACAAAATGGCTCTTTCAGGGTTTTTCTCTCTTTAACTGTTACCAGGGTTACTGTCGATCTGGGGTGTGTGTGTGTGTGTGTGTGTGTGTGTGTGTGTGTGCGCGCGGGTGCGTGTTCATTGCTTCATTTAAATCTTGTGTACAAAGGCTGCATGTGGGAGTAAACATTAGAGTCTTATGCTACTTTTATTCCTGTTGTTGTCTTTGGGGTGTGTGTCTCTCGCTTTCTTTCTTTCTTTCTCTCTCTCTCTCTCTCTCTCTCTCTCTCTCTCTCTCTCTCTCTCTCTCTCTCTCTCTCTCTCATTCTCTCTCTCCCCGCCTAATCTCTCTCCATATCTCTGACTGTCTGTCAGTCTCTTACTCTCTCTCTCTCTTGCTCTCTCTCTCTCTCTCTTTCTGGTATATTCTAATCTTTAATTAACAACTGGGGCAAAAAGCTGCTAACACGCAGAACGCGATCATCACTGAGTTCTATTTCAGGAGGAACAGGCATGCTAGGCCACACCCACTTTTCTGAACTCAATACTTTCAGCTCCTCCCCTCAGTCAATTCAATTCAATTTTATTTGTATAGCGCTTCTAACAATGGACACTGTCCCAAAGCAGCTTTACAGAAATAAATGCATTCAGGATATAAATTGTAAATGTATGAATTTATCCGTAATGAGCAAGCCACAGACGACGGTGGTGAGAGAAAACTCCCTGAGACTTATATGAGGAAGAAACCCTGAGAGGTACCAGACTCAAAAGGGAAGCCATCCTCATCTGGGTGACAAAGAATAGTGCGATTATAAATAAATCCCTTTTACAACAGTGTGCTACATGGTCAAATAGTGCAACTGTGTAACCAGGAAATTCATTACAGTTTTCACATGAAGTCTGATTTGTTGAATTTATCAGCTGTTCAGGGATGGAGACTTGAGTGCAAAACTGTTCATGGCAATTGCAGTCCTAAAGCTATCATAGCAATATGTTTTCAGACTAGACTGAGACTGTCTGTGCCCCGAACACTAATTGGAAGGCTGTTCCATAACTGTGGAGTTTTGTAAGAGCAAGCTCTATCCCCTGCTGTAGCCTTCACTATTCGAGGTACCAACAAATAGCCTGCACCTTTTGATCGAAGTAGACCAAAAGTTTGCTCAGGGATTGTGGCGTGAGACCATTCAGTGCATTATAGGTCAAAAGTAGCATTTTATAATCAATGCGAAGTTGAGCCAGTGCAGCGTGGATAAAATAAGGGTGATGTGGTCGTATCTTCTGGTTCTGGTAAGGACCCTTGCAGCTGGACTAACTGGAGCTTGTTTATTCAGGGATGATCGTAGTCACTGCGTGACCTTTTATTGCTTTGTAGATGCTGACACGCACTTTCTCTTTCTTTCTTTACCTTCCTCTTTCTTTCTCATATTACACTCACATTTCCTCCTCCCCCATCCCATACCTCCCTGTTTAATAAACTCATACTCCAAATGGCCTGCTTGGCTACTTAACCTTTGACCCTGGTTCAGTGACCCCCATTTGTCCTCGCTCAGCATCCTGTCACCAAACGAGCTCACTGTCCATCAAGGCCCTGCAGTCACGCAGCACCGAGCGACCAATCAGAGCCGGCCTCAGCCTTGAGCGAGCGGTCAGAGCCGCGCCGGATGGCAACACATGCAGGAAGGCAGCCCATGCTATGCTGGTAAGAAGACACACAAGAGGGCTGTCAGAAAGGATTTCAGATATGTGAAAGAAAATAAATCCCATATTCAGTTCTTTTAGACCCTTAACAGGTTGTTACTTACATGGGGGG
The DNA here is from genome assembly GCF_027358585.1 of Pangasianodon hypophthalmus. Taxonomy (NCBI): domain Eukaryota; kingdom Metazoa; phylum Chordata; class Actinopteri; order Siluriformes; family Pangasiidae; genus Pangasianodon; species Pangasianodon hypophthalmus. The sequence goes on from NC_069725.1 coordinate 21,268,898, forward strand.
GAGGGGTTTACTCGGAATTGGACTCTTATTCAGCTGTTGAATTTTTAATATGGTTTAGCTGTAGCGGTTTAGCTGTAGCATTTATGATTATTGACACAGCGATATGGGAAACACTAGAAAACTACGCTTTTGGGCTTTTTCAGCTAAGACACTAAGGAAAATCCAGTTCACTGAAGGGGAAAAACACATTTGCTGTTACTTTCGTGTTTTTACGGCAACTTTATCTACATGCCTCTTTTCCCTTCAGTGAATTGAATTTCCTGCCAAGGTGATTAGATAAAGTAAATTTGACCGTTGCAATTAAAGTCATTTTGAGCCTTGACCTTGTGAGCCAGTAGAAAACAAAATGGCGACGCAAAATTGCATTTCTATGTGGACACGCTTTTCAGTGATAAAAGCGGCGGTTACATTGTGCTCTGCGTCGTCATTTAATATTTTATTTCAGTATGTATCGTATAGACCATGGATTATTGTCTCCTAACATATCCTTAAGGTTTTTTCCCTCTCTGTTAGATGTTAGACCTCTTAGTACACTACACAGGTACTATCAGGTTAATGTCGCACTCTATGTAGTGAGCATATACAGTGAATAATAAACAATTCAGAATTCAGTCCTACTGTGTAGTTTTAAATAAAGACGAAAATAATGAAAAATGAAAGAGATTCTCATATAGATACCATAAATGTGAAATTATGATGGTATGTACAAACACATAGCATTAATGTGTGCTGTTAATGTGGCAGTATAAGAATTTTTGATGCATTAAAATGCAAATAAAATCTATTTCATGTGATTCGAAGAGATTTAATTCATTTTTATTAAAGGAAATTTGACGTGTTTGTTGTTTTCAATTGCTTGGATTAGCGTTTAAGCTCCACAGGAAGTTCTTGTTTGACCTGATGGCCACACACACACACACACACACACACACACACACACACACACACACACACATATCAGCCTTTGGATGTGTACAGTTTGCCAGGGGCTTATGGTATTAAAGACTTATGTCTGAGACCCAGAGCCTCTGACCTGCTTTGGACTAATTCAGGCTGTTACACAGGCGTCAGTGCCGAGCCGAATCATACTCTTTTTTTTTTTTTTTTATCCCCTCAAACGACACTAAACAGCACTTATGCCAACTCTTACCATTTCTTTACACACAGACACACACACACACACACACACACACACACACACACACATATACTTTACACCATGTTATTCTGAAGACCTGGATCAGAATCTGAATAGCACTGAACTGTTTTTCTGTCCAAAGAAAACTTTATGAAACTTTCTCATTATTTTATTTATTTATTTATTTTTTTAACACAAGCCCAAGGTTATAAACTTTGTCCAGCAAGAAAGGAAGATATTGTGCTGAGCAAATGTGTACATTACCCCTATGTCATTTATTTGTAACCTTTTTCTCAATAGTGCCATCTGCTGGACACAAGCCTTGATAGGTTGAAGGTTAAAGTAGAAATGATACAGTATGTAATACACCCCAAATCTGTAACATGATATAAAATTTTAAATTCCTCCCACATACATGAGCATTTCGTATTGCATCTGCTCATCATTATTAACACTCATTAGTCATTATTATTGATGATCATTTTTGAGTGATGTAATAAGGTTAGATGCGAGCAGTGTAACAGTAACAGTTGAGAGAAATGTGTCGCTGCTGTGGGATAAATTCCTGCACGTAAAAACTGAGATGCCTTCAAGATTCTTCTTTTCTTAAGATTTCTGTATTTGCACTATTTATCTAACTGTTTTGTTGTTGTTGTTGTTGTTCTTGCATGGTTAGGTTGATAGGAAGGATAAGGACTACGTGCGCAAGTCCTGGAGTAATCTGTCCTGTCCCATGCCAACTCTGAACCTCACCACCACTAAGAGAGCTCCCTCTCCTGGCAGCCAGCGCACTAAAGTCAGCCAGCCGTCATCTGCCAGGTACTGACGCTTGACCTCGTTTATCAATCTGTTAGTAAAGTTTTGTGTGTAATTCTTTTCGTAGTCAAAGCAGAAGTAAAAATAAATATCCTGCAAAAATTTCAGTTACACTGATTTTCTTTGTACTCACATGTGTATGTTAACGCCAGTCAGCCATATGCATTCACAGCTCAGCTGATTTATGTTTACTGACACCCACAAAATTCCATAAAAGGCAAAGCTCACAGAGAGCTGAAAATGACAACTAAACAGTGAAAGAGCACTTAAACACACAGCGAGTGCTAAATCTTCCAGTAATGCAGCTCAGTGCATCGGTTACCATAGACACACACTAGCTCTTCCTCCTTTTCTGCAGTGCCATTACTTTTGTCCTAATTGGATGGCTAATGGATTTGTTTTAGACTGCTTTCTTTCAAATAATGAATATGAAACAACGGACTTTCACCAAATTTTCATTAAATTTCTGTGTAATTGAAATTAATAAGAGATTTAAAGTTGACAGTGTAATCCGTAAATAAAATTGCGTAACTCTTGACAGTTATACAAATCGAAGCTGTGCAATCAGAGTTTATATTTATATAGTAAGTAAATTTACACAAAGATTTTCTCTTCTTTATTCCCTATCAACTATTTCTTGCTGTGTGACTTCAGGAGTTCCACTAAACCACCTCAGAAGTCTCCGATGTCCAAAAGATCCAGATCTCCTCCTCCTCCTCGATCTTCCATGCCCTTATCTCCTAGCAACCCTTCCCTGTTGCCTGGTAACCTGCGACCCAGCCGGGTGACATCAGAGAGCCCGAGAGTGAGTCTGGAGGACGAGAAGGACCTAAAGGAGGAAGAGGAGGCCAAAAGAGAAGAGACGGAGGGCAGAAGGGAAGAGGATGAGGAGGCAAAACAAGAGAAGAAGGAGCAGAATGAAAGTCCTGCTAAAGAAGCAGCTGAAATCTCCACACGTAAAGCAGAGTCCAATGGTTAGAGCGACTGCTGCTGTTCTCTATACACACACACACACACACACACACACACACACACACACACGAGTATTGTGGACTTCATTTTAAACTTTTCCTGTTTGTCTCAGGTGTAGAGAGGGTGGCGAGTCCTCCAGCAGTCAGAGTCAGTGCAGGAACCACAGACCCAGAAGAGGCGTCTCGACTGCTGGCTGAGAAACGACGGCAGGCCAGAGAGCAGAGGGAGAAAGAGGAGGAGGAGAAGAGGCAGCAGGAGGAGGCCGAGAGGTTCAGATCCACTGATTGAATTGAATTGCATAATGAATAAAAGACACTCCAGGAGTTTTTAAGCTGTGTGTGTGTGTGTGTGTGTGTGTGTGTGTGTGTTCTTTGACGGACAGGCGACACAGAGAGGAGATGGCACGGAAGATAGCTGAGGAGAGAGCGAAAAGAGAAGAGGAGGCCCAGCGTCTGGCTGAGGAGAAGAAACGTAAGGAGGAAGAAGAGAGGCGCTTAGAAGAGGAGAGACTCCAGAGAGAAAAAGAAGAAGAAGCAGAACGCCTGCAGAGACAGGTCTCTCTCTCTCTCTCTCTCTCTCTCTCTCACACTCACACACACACACACACACACACACACACACACAGGTATGTATAATAATAAATGACCACACAGGTGAATGCGTCATACACGTGCAGTGCACACGCACACAACTCTAACCCGTGTGTGTTGGTGTTACAGAAAGAGGAAGAGGAGGCTCGGCAGCGTGAAGAAGCAGAGCGTTTGCGTCAGGAGAGAGAGAAACACTTCCAGAAAGAAGAGGCTGAGAGACTTGAGAGGAAAAAGGTACAGGTTTTTTTTTCTTTTTCTTTTTTTTTTGGAGTTTACATATGTTCATCAGTGACTTAAACACACACTTCATTTCCGTAGCGTCTCGAGGAGATCATGAAACGCACACGCCGTTCAGATCAGGTACTGTTCTGAACACACACACACACACACACACACTCATATTGTTCAAAGATTTGTCGCTCGTGCCTCTTGTATAAAATGATGTTTTAATTCTCTCTGTGTGGCGTGTTTATTAGAAAAGCCCCGGTCAGAGGAACGGAGACGTGAGTCAGCAGAGTTCTCAGGACACGGGTGAGACCGATTTCATGTGTTTTATACTTTTTCGCCCAACTTTAGCCAGGTTTATGTTTCATTCAGAGCAGGATTGTGAAGCTTTGGAAAGGTTGGGAAAAGGGTAGAATGCAGAGAAGAGGCAGTTTGGTAAAAAGTCACCAGCAGGTCACACAGCTGTGCAGCATTTAACCTGCAGGCGTGTGTGAAAGGGGCATTTTCACATGTTCCTACTTCCTGTTTCCTGCTACACACAGGATCAAAAGTTTGCTAATAGCTAAGAACCTCCTACTGTATAAAAAAACAAGAACTGTGCTTTCTTTCTGATCCTTATATATCTCTCTCTCTGTCTGTCTTTCTTTCTGTCTCTCTTACTGTGTACCTCTCTGTGTATGGGGTGCTCTCTCTCGCTCTCTCTCTCATACTCTCTCTCTCTGATGGTCTTTCTCTCTCTCTCTCTCTCTCTCTCTCTCTCTCCTCCTTCTCTCTGTCTCTCTTCTCTTTCACTGTCTCTCTCTTCTCTTGCTCTGACTGTCTCTCTATCTTCTCTCTCTCTCTCTCTGACTGTTTCTCTCTCTGTGACTGTCTTTCTTCTCTCTCTCTCATTTCACATTTGAATTATATATACAACATATACACACTGTTCCGTTATTAATTTCTGTAATTTCTCTTTCTCCCTCTCTGACTGTCCATCTCTCTCGTCACTTTTTCTCTGACTGCTGTCTGTCTCTTTTCTCTCGCTGTCTCTCTCTTTTCTCTCGCCCTGTCTGTCTCTCTCTTCTCTCGCCCTGTCTGTCTCTCTATCTTCTCTCTCTCAGACTGTTTCTTTCTCTCTCTCTCTGACTATCTGTCTTTCTTCTCTCTCTCTCTCTCTCTCTCTCTCTCTCTCATTTCACAATTGAATTATACATACAGCATATACACACTGTTCTGTTATTAATTTCTGTAATCTCTCTCTCTCTCTCTCTCTCTCTCTGACTATCTGTCTTTCTTCTCTCTCTCTCTCATTTCACATTTGAATAATACATACAGCATATAATGTTCTGTTATTAATTTCTGTAATCTCTCTCTCTCTCTCTCTCTCTCTCTCTCAGTGAATGTGGTCCCTGGGATCCCCTCAATCACTGTATCAGCTCCACAAAATCCTCACGCCACACAGCACAGTGACAGCAATGGACACACTAACCCTGACCTCAACGTACACACACTGCCCCCTGCTGGACACAAGTAAGTACTGCATCTACAGCTCCACTTCACTCCTCAGATCAGTAGCGATAGAAAGCTAGTGAAGGGAATTTTTTTTTCCCTGCTGTACTGTATACTGATTGTAACTGTTAGGAATCTCTAATTGATGATGAACCTGCCCTGAGAAAAAAGTCAGCCTTCATGGCACCATATTTGCATCTCTGTTCTGCCCTCATGGGCTATAATGTGTCACTACAGGTGTCCCGCTAGCATTATTATATATAATTATTATATATAATAATATAATATAAAAAAACCGCATTATATCGGGTCCAATCTTGTGTGTCTTCTTTGATTCTAGATGTAATTAACATTGTGAAATATATACGCAGTTAGAGCTGTGCTACATTTTTATCAGAATAAGCACCGAAGCCCAGCTTCAAGAAAACGGCGTCGTCATGGAGACCCCGGCCTTTGAGGAAGTGATCGAGGTGCCCATGGTGACCAAGCTGTCCCGTCAGGAGGGAGACGGAGAGGAAGAGGACGAGAGGAGGAAGACGCCGCTGCTGGCTTTCAGAGAGAACGGAAGCACACATGACCTGAGCACATGGGAACAAAGCCAAGTCCAGCACCATGCAGGTGAGCCGACATGCCGGCCTTCCTCATCCTCATCCTCACTTTACACTTTATAACTCTGTCTTGTGATTGTTTTAATCATAACTTTTATTAGCTATCCCACCCGGCTAAATAAGGAATAAAACACTTTGTGGTCATGTTGTTATAAGGAAATAATCACAATCAAATTGTCCCAGAAGACAATCAAAACCAATATTTATTGTGAAAGTCACAGACTTTTTATCATTGTTGTTTTTCCTCTGAATGTTTTTTTTTTTTTTAATTGCATTCTCTGTCATCACAGGTGATGTCTGAAACCCTCAGAGAGCATGATGGGAAACAAAGTGTGACTGACACCCACTTAGTTTTCTCTCCCTTTACATTTTCTCCACATAGACACCTGGTTACTGTATGTGAGGAGAAAGTAACTATAACACACTCTTCTCAAGTTGTGGACAGCTCTCTAATCAGTTGTCCTTGCGTTTCTGTGATGCAGCTCCTACCTTCTGACCCCTCACCCCCCAACCCACCCCCCTCACACTAAAGTGGTATGTTCCTGGAACATAGAGGCTCAGTTGATTAACGTGCTGTTAGTGTGTATGTGGAAGCTCTGTGGATTTCAATCAGCTGTAAAGTCTGATCTAATACTTGAAGTTTTTTGGTTTGTTTGTTTCTGTTGAGGTAAAATTCAGCAAAGTGCTAACCGTAGTGAGAGCGTTGGATGAAGGATGACTTTTGAAATGTTTAGAAACATCTGGGACTCGTTTTGCTCTGAGTAAACCCAGGAATGATGTGTAACCCATTGAACGCATCATGACTTTTACAAGAATGAAGAGAAAGTATGAAGAAATGGTATTTTCCTACTTCTTTATAAAGCTTTAATATACATTTGCTTCATGTTGACAGTGTTGCACTGGGGATCTTTATAGAGATGCACTGAAATTTAGAGTGAAAATTCTTGGCCAAGGAAAGGCCCTTTTTTCACTTTTCATTCACTGATCATTTCCCGAAAGAGTTAAAAATTCTGAAACCTTTGACCAGGAAAGTTTTTATTTCACCAACAATACTCAGACGTACAATAGTTTCATGTTATTTTATGTTCTCTGCTCACATTTTTGGAGAAGTATCCTGTTGAAAGCACAAACATTATTATTATTATTATTATTATTATTATTATTATTATTATTATATTTTTGGCTGATGGTCCAGAAAAACACTTACCTTTTTACCTTTCATTTTTTCATCCCTTAATAGTTCAGAAAGTTAACATTGGCAAATTACTATGGTATAAAAAGAATAAAAACACTTCAGGACATTTAGGTTTTCGGTTTCAGTTTTGAGCCAAGAATTTATTTCGGTGCATCACTACCTCTGACCTGAGTGAAGGCTCAATCCAAAGATCTCACCCACAAAACACTGTCTAATCTACTGTCTAATGCAGCAGATTTATGAGCTTTTTTAATTAAGATATTAATTGGCTGCCATGTTTGGAGAGGATTGGACGGTGCATGTTGAGGAAGAGGGCAGGGTTTCTCTGCTGTGTGCTGACACAATCATTACATTAATAATAAGTAAAATAATAAGTGAAGACAATAAAAAGAAGAAAGATGAAATGCTGCTATGTGTATCTTCCCTATGCCTTATCAGATCAGGACACGTGTGTTTGGGGTTTAAGGGCTGATTATCACCCTCCACACCACATTTCATACATTTTACAGCCAGATTAGATCTTTGAGGCTTCATCTCGATTTGCTCAGTGTGCATACCTGCTCTAAACACCGCTGGATTGAGGATCTGCTCCAAGTTCGCTTTAGCTCTGTGAACGTTTGATTGACAGCAAATCCTGTTGCTGTTGTAATGTAATGCTAAAATGCAGTGCTAAGCTACTGTATAATGTGTTCAATGGAAACACTGTAAATCTAGATTTGTGTACAGTAAATACAGATATGACTATATTGTACAAAGACTGAAAAACAAGACGAGCACGACGGCTATCTGATATTAAACTGTAACCTGGTATCTGTACCAGCTAGAACAGAGAACTCCTCTTATCCCATAAATCACATAAATAACACTTAGTTTTAGTTTGGTGGAGTTTCTAAGCTCTCCACATTCATACTCTTGTTATCTTTATCCAGACTTCTTTTTCCTCATCTCTTTACTCCTCATTCTCATTTTCCCCCAAGCAGTCACATCTGTATAGCATGTAAAAAATTAAAATCAATAAATAATTTTGTTTGAACAAAACAAACCCAAGTCTACTTTATTTAAACTTTTTTTTGTAGTTCTGTTTCTATGCAGTACTGAGACAGCACAAAGTACAAATAATCACAATGCTCCTCTACATATACTACGTTATGTTACATATCAGTGATTTCCTCTTTTATTTGAGATTTTTTTTTTTAAAAAAAAGGTAGAAATATGTCATGAAGGTAAAAGGAAAAAATAATTAATACTTAGGCATTCAACCCTTCCATGCATCTTTTTTTTTTTTTTTTTTTTTTTTTTTTTTTTTTTTTTTTTTTTTTTTATAAAGGAACCTCTCAATGACATGTTTCATTTGTGTGTTTAAATCTTTTAGCAACTCTTAGAGGTTAAACTCGTAGTGGTAAGTGTGTAGTCTGAGATGGGTGTGTGATGTGGTTACAGGAATATTAATAGAGGATCAAATAGCATGACATGACAACTGCAAAATCAAGCAGCGAAATCATGAGCTGCATTTCAGAATTGTGGTCAAAAAAAAAAAAACACTGCTGATGAAGAAGAGGGGTTAGTTCTTTTTTTATTGAGAAATAAAATCCACAGGAAAATATTAATTATCAAAATGTAAAAAAACAAATCTATTGAAGATGCAAGTCATGAGAATGAAGTAAAATTCATTCACACTCTCATTTTTGCCTGTATTTGCCTTATTTTTTTTTTTAAATTGCAGGTTTTGTTAACGCTTTTTTCTTTTTTTTTTGTTTTGCTTCTGGAATCACTATTTAATTTTTTTTTGTTCTGACTTCTGGCACATTTTTTTCATGGTAAGGGCTTGGGAGGAATCTTAGAAGATGATGTTCACCTTAAATCTCTGTTGGTCTGTTGATTTTTGAGTGGGCGGTGCTCTGAAAGTTAGCCACACCCACCCCATTAACCATTAACTGTTAGAATGGTGAGTTACCAGTTTTAATACAGAATTATTTAACTGTAATGGTTTTACACACAACACACAGAGGAAAGGTTTATTCTGTGATGTCAGTAAGGTTATTCTGGTCACTACTGAATCAGAGACAAATAACACAGAACAGCAAATACTTTGCTACCTGAAAAGTTTTGGGTGTATCTTATGGATTTAAGGGCTGTTGAGCATCTTGAAATTTTTCAGTTTGGGTTTTCGATCTTTAATTTCAATGTTGCCCACAATGCAAGTAAAGAAATATTTCCTGGATATGTCCAGACATGCAATGCAGTTTTCAGTACTATTGTATATAACTATAAATATACCAAGTACTATTGTTTCATTTATGAATAGAATATCAGTGTTAATTTAAAGGGTCCAGTTATATTAAAAAGAACTGGCCATGCTGTAAGCAGATGCTTCCAGGACAGAAAGGTGTGGAGCATAAAGCACTTTTCAACCCAACAAAGTATTTTTGCCTCCTCTTCTTATAAACCTTGGGCTGATGAATTTTTTTAACAAAAGCAATGAACAAGGAAAAATAAAGGATTTCAATGCTTCAGACGTGTTTTCCAAAATAGCTGGTGCCAAGATAAAGGAGGAATTTTTGTTCTTGGTCCAGAAATCAAACGATGACAGTTTGAAGGCAGTTCGAAGAACTTCTAGTCGGGCCGGAGAGAATTGCATGGAAGGCTTTCAAGAATGTTTCTGAAAATTGTCTCGGGAGCTATAGAGCATCAAATGACTGTTTGATCCAGCTGTTTTGATCCAGCTGTTTCAAAATGTTTCAATTCATTTTCTGCATTCACATTTAGATGACTTCTGTGTAAATCATGGTGCAGACAGTAATGAGCATGGTGAAAGGTCTCCAGATGTTGTGATGATGGAAAAATGGTACCACGGCAACCGGAATCTAAAAATGTTGGCAGATTATTGTTGCACACTTCAACAAGAAACATCAAATTTAAAATTAAGAAAAAAAAAAAAAAAAAAAAAAAAAAATGATGACGATGCATGATGAGATGTGGAACGTGTTAGAGTATTCTTCGAAATGCTGGCTACAGATATACGCTGCCTCTTACAATGTTTAAATGCTCACCCACAAAGCTGTTTCTCTTTCACAAGCACATTAGTGGTAAATGAGTGAAAGCTCATACAGAAAGTACAGAAGTTTCTTTTGAATTATTTGTGCATTTAGAGATGCAGCAGTGACATTTTGAGCTGTATTTGCTGCCACTGTTCACTACTTTTAAGTTCTTTATCCTTTTTTTTTTTTTTTTTTTCTTTCCCCCCACACATGTAAGCATTCTCTGTGGTTTAGTAGGTACTGAGCGTGTGTGCTTAATTTCCTGTATACATGCGGTCATGCTAATCTGAGGTGAGCAAAATTCACAGATTCACCCACAACCAAGGCATTTTGGAAATAAGAATTTTACCGTAATGACTTGTGTTTCTGATATTTTCTTTAACAAACTCTGGGCTCTTCCAGGAACATATTTATACTGAGCTCACATTACACTTTAAATGTGCACAGATGGACTCCATTCCACTAATTACACATCTTCTGATGGTTGACTAATAAGAATGAATTTAGGAGTTTCACTTATGCAATCACAAGTTTTTTTTTTTGTAAACAATTTAGCAAAATATATTGATGTTTCTTCCCACTTCTGTGGGTTATTTTGGGTAGATTAATAATAACGTAGACAAGTAGTTCTACAAATTAAATCAACTTGGGCCTAATATATTCTGTCAATGGGAAGTTCAGGAAAAAGAAAAAAAAAAATTACTGGCAACAAAGAGACGTGAGTGCTCTCTTTGATTAACAGAATCGTCCACATCAGTTTCTGTCTGCATCATCACCTTTCATTACAGTTTACTGTTTACAATTTTATCCATTTATAGTTACATTGTAAAGTTAGTTCTGAAGTTATACTCTGGTATAAAGAACAATATTTAGCATTAATGGCTTTCTGTTTTGTATGCAACAAACTGACATTCATTTATTTTGTAATATCAACACTGTTAGAGTGTGATGAAGAAGTAGTAGACCTGGTCCCTGACCAAATAACTACTGTTTGTTACTCATCAAGTTTGTTACTCATCAGTGCTGTTGATGGTGAAAAATTCTAGTTGAAAAACAAATTCTTACCCATTTTCCTTTCCTGAGTTATGACCTGGCTCACTGACTCAAATAAAACAAATCAGTAACTAAAATCACTGAAGTTCCTTTCCTTGTTGTACTGAGTACCTGTATTATTCCTGCTGTTGCTACACTGTGCTGTTTTACAGCGACACTCAGAGTAAAATCAAAAGGTTGAACCTGTTTATCTGCAGTTTGAGGTTTTGTGAGGTTTTTAACCGGAAACCCCAGCCTTGTCTGGTTACCATGTTTTGAGAGTGCTATCTGATCTCAAAATTTAAATCAGATATTCCAGTGAAAGTACAATGAAAGTACAAAATGTAAATTTTCACAGATCTTGCCTCACTTTACTGAGCCAAAAAAAAACCAAAACATCCAAATGAAAACAAGTTGAACTCGACACCAACATCATCAGGGATGGCTCTACCAACAAGTCTACTCCTTCCTGTTACTAATGTGTATGCCAGAAATACTCTTAAAATATACTTCAGATGTCAAGGAAGCTATTGAAGAAAAGCGATTTCAGACAATTGACCTTGCTGTGACCTTGACCCTGTTTGGATCAATTCCAAAATCTGATCGGCTCATCTGCTGGTTACAATGATAACGCCATATAAATCGTACAAACATTCAACCACTTGTTCTTGAGATATCAAGTATCTGGGATGGACAAAGGAAAGGACAGATGGACAGATGGACGGATGGGCGGATCAGCAGACGCCCAGAAAACATAATGCCTACCTCACTCAGTGGCAGAGGCATAAACGCCACCTGAATGAAAATTATATAAACTTCACAAAAGAATAGAGAAACAAAATAGGGCTGGGAGGAGAAAGAGGAATGTGACATATTCCTGAATGTGTCATACATAACTGCTGATAATGATAATGCTGATAATGTACAGTGACTTGCATAAGTAATCACCCCCTGTGAATGTTTCCACATTTTGTAGTGTTATAACCTGGCACTTAAATGGTCCTAATTGGGACTCTATGCCATGAAACTACACCAGAAACATAATACGTGAGAGTGTGTGTGTGCACTATGTGTGGATTACAATGACAGCCTTTGCACCCTTTGTAGTGCACTATATATCAGACAGGCAGCCTTTTCGTGACACACGTCATTTGAGCATTATTATTATGATAAAGTACTTACTTCTAAAACCCCTTTAGTGAATCCAGTGCTGCATTATGTACACTTCTCATTTATTGTATGACACAAAACAAAGATTATCCAGAAATAAAACAAAAATTGCTGTGTTGTTACAGTTAGACAAATTAGGAAAATGTGTGATACATTCTTACACATACTGTACCTTATTTCAATAAAGGTAAAGTTAGTACCAAAAAAAAAAGTGATGAAGACCACATCAGGTTCCACATCTGTCAGCCAAGAACAGGAATCTGAGGCTATCATGGGCACAGGCTCATCGTGTGTGTGTGTTTAAACACTTACGTGTAAAAGGGTTATGCAGTGTTCACAGCAAACTTTTGCTTCACTGTTTTCTTACTGCTGTTTGCCGGATGTCTAAAAAAATTAGCTGTCTTATCCACTGATGGTTTTTGTAGAAAAATTCTTTTTTTTTCTCGCTTTCTCTTAGGATTTTCTTCGTAGCAATATTAGCAACTCTCTCTAGAGCCTCAAGAGAGAGTCCAAGTGAAGTTACAGCTCACCAAAATCCTGCTTTGCTTAAACTGACCCAAAACTGTCAGAATGACATTCTTCAATCCTGATTTGTGCGGAGTTTAAAGGAGCTTGCCTATGAAAAATCTCTCTCACTGCTTTACGAAATTTTACACCAAATAAACCATAGATCACTGGATTGAGGCAGCATCGGGTGAAAGCCAGAAGATGGCAGATGTACATGGCGTAATTGAGATGTTTTAAGACCTCAGTAGAAAACTGTATTGGATAATAAGTTAAGGTGTCCAGAAAATTCACTATGTTATAAGGAGCCCAACAAATAAAGAATGTAGCTACCAGAAAGAAGGCAAGTCCAGCAGTTCTGTGTTTGTGGTTTGTTGGTGATTTGAAGATGGTTTGCAGAATCCTGATGTAGCAAAAACCCATGAACAAAAAAGCGCACACAAAAACAATGTTCTCTTTATAAGTAATAGCAATAAATGCAGGATAGATGCTGTATGTACAATGTCCTGAGTAAGGAAGTGCTACAGTCCACGCCATGACTGGAAATGCTGCCAAGATGCTCACTACCCATGCACAGATAAGGACACATGTGGCGCAAGGTCCTTTCTTCCAGCCTGAGAGAGGGTGCACCACGACCGTGTATCGCTGAATACTCATCAACACCAGGAACACGATGTTGCTGTAAAATCCAGCTGAGGAAACAAAGTGAACCGCTTTACACGCTGCATCTCCACGATTCAAACCCCAGATATGGCTACAGACCTTGAATACCAGTCCGACAGTGAACAGCAGGTCTGACAGAGCCAAGTTGAGTATGAAGATGATGGTCAGTGATCGAAGTCTCATATAGAATACACTGATCACAACAACCAGGATGTTACCAATGACACTGAGGATGATCACAATGCTGAGAATTATGAACAATTCAAAGTGTCTTTGTACAGCGTTGAAACCACTGGTGTGCAGTTCATAATCATAAAATGAATTAATATTTTCATAGACATTGTAGTCAAAATTCTCAAATTCTAAATCTTGAGTCTCCATCAGTGTGCTGATTCTGAAAAGCAAAGCAAGGATTAGTTAAAAAAAAACATCTTTGCCATCCTGTTTCACTCACATGAAATCCATTTGATTTTTTTGAGTCCAGCTCGCTCAGTAGTTGTATCCTCTGACATGAGCCCAAATGTGATTTTGACATTTTCTACTGTATATAGTTCTGAATTCTGACCTGAAATTTGTTTTTTTGATGCATGTATCTGAAACAGAAGTTTCAGAAGTGAAAAGCCAGAAAACTGCATTTAAATATTTAATTCCAATTCCACAGAAACATGCTCCGCCCACCAGGACATTCATAACATAATCTACTTCACCAGCAAATTTTGAAGAATCATAAAGTGCTGACCCTGGAGACTCCTTCCATGAATGGTAAATAAACATCTTACAGAAAACGTCATCATATTAACAATTCTTCTTGTTAAAAAAAAAATCTGTTTATTATGCAGGTTTAGATTACGTGGATTGGATGTATTATTAGAACGAGCACATTCATATAATTAATGTATTCTAACAAGAGCATTAATATAAACCTGGAATTTGAATTACAGTCAGAATTATTGTCAGAGTTGCTGTTATAGAAAGTTAACCAACACCTTCTAACCAATCAGATCAGACAATTCAACACTGTGTGTGTTATTTAAAATGAATGGCTTTGTTATTTGTATGCAATAAACTGACAGTAGTTTTATTTTATAACGTCAGTAAGGTTAAACTGTAATAAGGAAGTGAGAGTAGATGTGATCACTACTGAATCAGAGACAAATAATCATTCAAGACTGTTAATTATCAGTGCTGTTAATGGTGAAAAAAATTCTAGTTGAAATAAGAATTCTTACCTATTGTCCTTTCCTGAATTATGACCTGGTTTACTGACTGAAGTCAAATGAACAACTTAAATAACTTAATCACTGAAGTTCCTTTTCTTTTATTTGTACTTAGTAGGATGATCACAGTGTTGTTCCACTTCGTCTTCCTCTTTTTACACTGTTCTTCAGACAGCTGCATTTACCACCACACTCCTTTTTCTGCAGTGTAAGGTTTTCAGGTGTGAGTAACGGGAACTCACAGCCCAAAAGCCCTTCCCCCGTTTCCTGTTTATATTTCCTGTGAACACTTCTATGTCTCAGAAGAAAACAGTTTGGGGTCAGATCATAAAATAATTTCCAGTAACTGTGAATGTACAATGTGATATATACCTGCCTGATATCATGCAGGTCCCCCTTTTGCCACCAAAACAGCTCTGATGAGACATGGACTCCACAAGACCTCTGAAGGTGTGCTGTGGTACCTGGCACAAAGACGTGAGCAGCAGATCCTTTAAGTCCTGTAAGGGGCCTCCGTGGATCGGACTTGTTTGTCCAGCACATCCCACAAATGCTTGATTGGATTGAGATCTGGGGAATTTGGAGGCCAAGTCAACACCTTTGTCATGTTCCTCAAACCATTCCTGAACAATTTTTGCACTGTAGCAGGACGCATTATCCTGCTGAAAGAGGCCACTGCCATTAGGGAATACCGTTGCCATGAAGGGGTGTACTTGATCTTCAACAATGTTTAGGTAGGTGATTCGTGTCAAAGTAACATCCACATGAATGCCAGGACCCAAGGTTTCCCAGCAGAACATTGCTCAGAGCATCACACTGCCTCTGCCAGCTTGTCTTCTTCTCATAGTGCCTCCTGGTGCCATTTCTTCTCAGGTAAGCGACACACACACACCTGGCCATCCACATGATGTAAAAGAAAATGTGTTTTCTCAGACCAGGCCACCTTCTTCCATTGCTGCATGGTCCAGTTCTGATGCTCACGTGCCCACTGTAGATGCTTTGGGTGGTGGACAGGGTTCAGCACGGGCACTCTGACTGATCTGTGGCTACGCAGCCCCTTACACACCAAGCTGCAATGCACTTAACATTACAATACACTAACAATAACATTCTATCATAGCCAGCATTAACTTTTTCAGCAACTTGTGCTACAGTAGATCTTTGGACCAGACGGGTTAATCTTCACTCCCCACATACATCAATGAGCCTTGGGTTCCCATGACCCTGTCACCGGGTAAGCAGTTGTCCTTCCTTGGACCACTTCTGGTAGGTTGGATATAATCAATGCTATTCATTTCACCTGTCAGTGGTTTTAATGTTATGGCTGATCAGTGTAAGTACGTATAGAAAAAGAAAGTAAGAAAAGAAATGATGTATATAACTGCTGATTGATTATGTACAGTGGCTTGCATAAGTATTCACCCTCTCTGAATTTTTCCACATTTTGTAGTGTTACAACCTGGGAATTAATTATGGTAAAGTTCTTACTTCTTGAATCTGTTGCTTTCATACAGTATGTACAATTCCTATTTTTAAGGATTGAATTTTATCTTTTGACAGAAGGCAAAGATTATACAGAAATGGTTTATTGATAGGCTGTAACAGTTTATATGTATAAATGTAATACCAGACAAAAACCTAGCATCACCATGTTTTAAAGCATATATAGCTAATGTCACTAGAATTACTAGGTGATCACCTGTGCAAAACATTTAAACTTAATGAACATGAATCGTTGACAAAATTGCTGTGGTATAAGAGGAATAAAAGGAATACATGTTTAGATATATATTTAGCACTATAATTATAAACCCAACAGTGTAGCTAACTGCAGCATGTCCGCCTTTATAAAATACAACCAATGCCAAGGGAATGATTTATACAGACTACTGCACACATTACAAAATCATAATCGTTGGCAAAATTGCTGTAGTAGAAGAGGAACACAACACTTCGAGATGTCCTAGTGCACATGAGCACTAGAGAATATCCAGCTGTTAAACATGGCCCCCTGGTGGTTAATATAATAGATCTTTTTTTTTTTTCTCATTTTAGGCACCTTTAAAAAAAAAAAAAATAAAAAATAGAAGAAAATTATCTGCCAATAGAGTAAGAAGAGATTTTTAAAATGCTTACAATGAACAATAGAATGTAATAACAGACCAAATATTCTTCCATTTGATTTAATATAATTTTATAATAAGAAACATTATATAAATTTGCCTCCACATATACTACAGTGTTACATATCGTATATATTTCTTCTTTTATGTCCCAGACTTTAAGCTAATGTCACCTTTATAAAAAAAATACACTTTGTATATTTAAAAAAGGTATAAATATATCATGAGATAAATCATACTTTACCAAAGAAGAAAAAGAAAGAAAAGAAAATTCTTTTTCAAGAAAACACCTATTTATTAACGCCCAGTCGTTAAACCCTTACATGTATTACACAATAATGTTGTGTGTGTGTGTGTGAGAGAGAGAGAGAGAGAGAGAGAGAGAGAGAGAGAAATGTAACTTTTAGGAACCTATCAATAACAGCATGTGTGTTATTTGTGTGTTTTCAATAACTCCTCTAACACCTTTTAAAGAAAAATCCCCTCTTTAGAGGCAAACATTGTCCAAGCTGGGGTCGTAGTCACAAAGAATCACAAAGCTAAATGCAGCTTCTAACTGTCCAGTTAAGAGTAAAAGTTTAAGAGTAATGATTGTTTTCACATAAATGTTGTCTAAATCAAGTGGTACAAACCCCCGATTTACAGTTGTCGGTCAGTAGGAACCAAGAAGCCAGGACTGTGGTCTCTGAGGTCTTAAAAAAATTAAGCAATTCACTGAGCTGCTTATTATTCATAATAGTCAGAGCACAATATTTGCTTTGATGTTTTCTTATTGTTGCTTTGTGCACACGTGAGAATTTTGTTAGGATTTTCTTGTTAGAAATGTTGGTATCTCTGAAGTCAAATCTCCAGAGCGAGAAATTACAGCTCAAAAAAAATCGTAATCTATGTCCAGCTCTGGGACTTGATTATTTGAATTGACAATAGTCTCAGGATTAAGGTCTACCATTCTGATTTGTGCAGAGTTTGAAGGAACTCGCTTTTGCAAAAACTCTCTCACTGCCTTACGAAATATTACACCAAATAAACCATAGATCACTGGATTGAGGCAGCATCGGGTGAAAGCCAGAAGATGGCAGATGTACCTGGTGTAATTAAGATGTTTTAAGACTTGATTATTAAAAAACCCAATCTGATCATCTAAGACCACCAGAAAATTCACTATGTTATAAGGAGCCCAACAAATAAAGAACATAGCTACCAGAAGGAAGACAAGTCCAGTAGTTCTGTGTTTGTGGTTTGTTGGTGATTTGAAGATGGTTTGCAGAATCCTGATGTAGCAAAAACCCATGAACAAAAAAGCACACACAAAAACAATGTTCTCTTTATAAGTAATATCAATAAATGCAGTATAGATGCGGTATGTACAATGTCCTGAGTAAGGAAGTGCTACAGTCCGCGCCATGACTGGAAATGCTGCCAAGATGCTCACCACCCATGCACAGATAAGGACACATATGACGCAAGGTCCTTTCTTCCAGCCTGAGGGAGGGTGCACCACGACCGTGTATCGCTGAATACTCATCAACACCAGGAACACGATGCTGCTGTAAAATCCAGCTGA
The DNA here is from genome assembly GCF_027358585.1 of Pangasianodon hypophthalmus. Lineage (NCBI taxonomy): Eukaryota > Metazoa > Chordata > Actinopteri > Siluriformes > Pangasiidae > Pangasianodon > Pangasianodon hypophthalmus. The sequence goes on from NC_069725.1 coordinate 21,287,244, forward strand.
GGAAACAACATAAAACGCCATACACACTGCAAATTCAGGAGGCAAACCCCAGACATGGTCATAGACCTTGAATACCAGTCCGACAGTGAACAGTAGGTCTGACAGAGCCAAGTTGAGTATGAAGATGATGGTCAGTGATCGAAGTCTCATATAGAATACACTGATCACAACAACCAGGATGTTACCAATGACACTGAGGATGATCACAATGCTAAGAATTATGAACAATTCAAAGTGTCTGTGTACAGCGTTGAAACCACTGGTGTGCAGTTCATAATCATAAAATGATTTAATATTTTCATAGACATTGTAGTCAAAATTCTCAAATTCTAAATCTTGAGTCTCCATCAGTGTGCTGATTCTGAAAAGCAAAGCAAGGATTAGTTAAAAAAAAAACATCTTTGCCATCCTGTTTCACTCACATGAAATCCATTTGATTTTTTTGAGTCCAGCTCGCTCAGTAGTTGTATCCTCTGACATGAGCCCAAATGTGATTTTGACATTTTCTACTGTATATAGTTCTGAATTCTGACCTGAAATTTGTTTCTTTTGATGCATGTATCTGAAACAGAAGTTTCAGAAGTGAAAAGCCAGAAAATTGCATTTAAATATTTAATTCCAATTCCACAGAAACATGCTCCGCCCACCAGGACATTCATAACATAATCTACTTCACCAGCAAATTTTGAAGAATCATAAAGTGCTGACCCTGGAGACTCCTTCCATGAATGGTAAATAAACATCTTACAGAAAACGTCATCATATTAACAATTCTACATTGTTGTTACAGAAATACAGTTTTTAATTAAAAAAAAAATCTGTTTATTATGCAGGTTTAGATTACGTGGATTGGATGTATTATTAGAACGAGCACATTCATATAATTAATGTATTCTAACAAGAGCATTAATATAAACCTGGAATTTGAATTACAGTCAGAATTATTGTCAGAGTTGCTGTTATAGAAAGTTAACCAACACCTTCTAACCAATCAGATCAGACAATTCAACACTGTGTGTGTTATTTAAAATGAATGGCTTTGTTATTTGTATGCAATAAACTGACAGTAGTTTTATTTTATGTCAGTAAGGTTAAACTGTAATAAGGAAGTGAGAGTAGATGTGATCACTACTGAATCAGAGACAAATAATCATTCAAGACTGTTAATTATCAGTGCTGTTAATGGTGAAAAAAATTCTAGTTGAAATAAGAATTCTTACCTATTGTCCTTTCCTGAATTATGACCTGGTTTACTGACTGAAGTCAAATGAACAACTTAAATAACTTAATCACTGAAGTTCCTTTTCTTTTATTTGTACTTAGTAGGATGATCACAGTGTTGTTCCACTTTGTCTTCCTCCTTTCACACTGTTCTTCAAATAGCTGCTGTCGAGAAATATTATAAAAAATTTGCTCAATCAGCTTATGGGCAGCTTAGTAACCAGCTTTGACCATATTAGGAGACATATATATATAGAATAACCACGCTGGGGCGTAAAGCTGAGGACATAAACAGTTTATTAAAAGTAATGAAATAAGAGTTATTATTATGAGCCACAGCCTGAGCGGTAGGCGTGGTTTGTGTGAGCTCTTCAGAAGTTTAATCTGGTACACGATGCTCGGAACAGGAAGTGAGCTCAGCTATAGGTTTTCTTTCGGTTTGTCTGTGAACCTGAGCTAAAGTAGAGCAGAGAATGAAATTAAAATGAACACCAAGGGAGTATAAATGAGCATTAAAGCTAGCTTTAGCTAGGCAAGATACACTAGAAGCATTATCTCTTGGTACAGGTTAATGAAGCAGACCACACGTAAGCTGGGAAGCATAAGCAGGAGATATAAACAAGCAGTATGAGCACGAGCAGCTAGATGCATTTTAATCGTAAAACAGCCGCAGCCATAAAACAACAAAATGAATAAAGAATATAGCAAACTTTCATGTAGCAGAAAGTAACTCTACGCGTTGTCAATTCGGTAGAAAAAAGAGTAGAAAATAAAGCGAATAGAGGAAGCTTCTACATAAGCGCAGTTTTCATTTTAAACTCAATAAGGGTAAGTGAGAAAAACAGGATGTGGAGTCTAAATGTGGAGTCTCAGAAGAGAAAAACACGATGTGGAGTCTCTGAAAATAGAAGTGACTGGGTGACTGGAAATTAAGGGGAAATTCTAAGAAGATTTTGTATGTAAATTAGGGTATAGCTAAATATATATATAAATAAGTTAGGGCTTCTGGATATATATGCAGGGGAATTTGGAGGACTCGGGGCACTCAACTCTCCTGCGTGAGACTGTTGTGTCACCGCTGCAGCTATTCACCTTCTTTGAGCTCATTGGAACGTGTTGTATTGTTACTGCAATAAAGAAAGTTGCTTCTTCTCATCCAGCGACTGGGGAATCTTCATTAAGGTTCATTTTTGAGTGAGTACAATAAGAGAGATACGGGTAATCAGCAGATGTTACAGTCCGCCCGTCGATGTGTCCACTCAGAAGGGGATTCTGCTTTCCGACACTGCGTTTACCACCACACTCCTTTTTCTCAGTGTAAGGTGTTCAGGTGTGAGTAACAGGAACTCACAGCCCAAAAGCCCTTCCCCCATTTCCTGTTTATATTTCCTGTGAACACTTCTGCGTCTCAGAAGAAAACAGTTTGGAGTCATCATAAAATAATTTCCAGTAACTGTGAATGTACAATGTGATATATACCTGCCTGATATCATGCAGGTCCCCCTTTTGCCACCAAAACAGCTGATGAGACATGGACTCCACAAGACCTCTGAAGGTGTGCTGTGGTACCTGGCACAAAGACGTGAGCAGCAGATCCTTTAAGTCCTGTAAGGGGCCTCCGTGGATCGGACTTGTTTGTCCAGCACATCCCACAAATGCTTGATTGGATTGAGATCTGGGGAATTTGGAGGCCAAGTCAACACCTTTGTCATGTTCCTCAAACCATTCCTGAACAATGAAAAATGCACTGTAGCAGGACGCATTATCCTGCTGAAAGAGGCCACTGCCATTAGGGAATACCGTTGCCATGAAGGGGTGTACTTGATCTTCAACAATGTTTAGGTAGGTGATTCGTGTCAAAGTAACATCCACATGAATGCCAGGACCCAAGGTTTCCCAGCAGAACATTGCCCAGAGCATCACATTGCCTCTGCCAGCTTGTCTTCTTCTCATAGTGCCTCCTGGTGCCATTTCTTCTCAGGTAAGCGACACACACACGCCTGGCCATCCACATGATGTAAAAGAAAATGTGTTTTCTCAGACCAGGCCACCTTCTTCCATTGCTGCATGGTCCAGTTCTGATGCTCACGTGCCCACTGTAGATGCTTTGGGCGGTGGACAGGGTTCAGCACGGGCACTCTGACTGATCTGTGGCTACGCAGCCCCTTACACACCAAGCTGCAATGCACTTAACATTACAATACACTAACAATAACATTCTATCATAGCCAGCATTAACTTTTTCAGCAACTTGTGCTACAGTAGATCTTTGGACCAGACGGGTTAATCTTCACTCCCCACATACATCAATGAGCCTTGGGTTCCCATGACCCTGTCACCGGGTAAGCAGTTGTCCTTCCTTGGACCACTTTTGGTAGGTTGGATATAATCAATGCTATTCATTTCACCTGTAAGTGGTTTTAATGTTATGGCTTTAATTATAGTGTATAATGCAGTGTGATGAGTGTATCAGGCTTAGCACTGACACAACTGGTTAAAAATCCCACCAGTGCTACATTCATATTAAGCTTTTGTAAAATAAAGAAAATATACAGGGTGTGCTTTCAGCCGTCTCAGTCTCTGCGCATATCTGTTTGAAACGCGTCACTAAAATGAACTGAAACTCAGCGAATACTCAGCGAAGACACACAGATGAGAAATATATCTATGGAAAGCTTGAGGTGTCTACTTTTAAATGAAGTGAGTCAAATTGAAAACAAATATTCTCAGTTTATGTAATCCATATGAAACCAAGGAGAGGTACAGTCTTTCCGTCTCACTTCATTATCTGATAATGACCTGAGGCGGGACACATCCACACGCTTTCACAGGGAAAATAGTTCGGTGATTGACGTACGAGGCACACGCCCCCCTCCTTGCATATGAACTTTCTATACAAAAAGTGTCTTAGAAAATTTAAATCAATATATTGTTTTCTATATATATTGAATGAGTGAGCAGGATGATTTTCATGTCATTTTGAAGCAAAAACTCTAGGCTACAAGATCCAATTCTCAAAAGTCTCGTGGACAAATGTTTTGAATGAGTTTTATGGCCTTGTTTCAGTAACTTTTTTTGTTTGTTTTTTCAATAACCACTCATAACTGTTATTTTCTCCAAAATACAAACTTGTACATATATTCTGCCTACATATTATTGTAGCCCAGTTTGTGCTGATTACAGTGTAATCAGACTTTAGCCATTTATATTTTTGTAAGCAAATGAAAAATGCACAGATGTCAGGGCATGTCAAAACTTCTCCAGGGCCCCGAAACACCCTCAGACCCCACAGGGTTTACACCACAGACCATTCTTAAGCTGCACTGGAGACTCCTTCCATAAATGGTTTCTTTGTTAAATAACATGGTGTTAAATTAAATTTATTATTAGAGTTTGATTACATGGAGTATCTATCATACAAATGTCTATATAAGCTATTATAGAAATAATAAGGTTTGAATGAAATTAGAAAGAGTGCATTAATATAAACTTGTGATATACCTTGCGGTCAGCACTACTCTCAGAGCTGCTATTATAGAAAATTAATCAATACCTTCTGACCAATCAGAATTGAGAATTTGCCAGAGCTGTGCAATAAATTGCAATCCTTATTAGGGGATACATTTAAGTCTTATGCTTGCAGTGTCACAGTGATGGTTGATAGAGAAAAAGCTATTGCTGTGGGATGAATTAATTCTGTTAACTATCGAATGATGTGGACAGAGCATCACTTTCAATGGTCTTTACCCTTTTTTAAGGCTTGTTTTTTCTGTTTTTTAATATGTGACTATGTGCATATGTTTTTGCAGAAGAGTAAAATCCGTCATCCTAATTAGCACGAATAATGTAACAGTATTTAAATTTAGAATTAATCAAGCATTTGTTAAATATTGCAAGTCTTGCTGTTACATTATTATGGATATTTTTAACCATGTTTATGTATGCCCATGGGTACTTGGACTATCTGACTGATTCCTTGTGTTACACTGCTGTCTAGTAGCTTTAACATTAGCATTGCTATCCATAATGAGATGTGCATTATTCATCCAGATGTGGTGTAATCCCTTTGTCTATACGTTATTGTGTTATATATTGTAGATTTGTCTATTATAAAAAATATAGTTTGTAGTTTTGTATTAATATAATGTAAACTTCTATTCCAGAAACCAAACATATATTAAACATTATCCCAAGAAGCAAATGAGTGTGACCGCATGGGAGTGACCAATAACGAACATGTTTTCTCTTCATACTTTCTCTTCATTTTTGTAACAGTTCTGATATGATCAGTGTGTTACACCTCATTCCTGCTTTACTCACAGCAAAACAAGTCTCCATCATCCAACACAGTCACTATACTGAGCATGTTACTTTAGGTTAATTCAACTAGATGCACTATGTATGTATAGGCTGATTTCCCTAAGCCTGAACAGATCCAGACATGTGTAAGATGTTTGGTTTTTAAGGGCTGAATATTTCTCCTACATGCTCCACACCACATTTCATACATTTTACAGCCAGATTAGATCTTTGAGGTTTCATCTCGATTTGCTCAGTGTGCATACCTGCTCTAAACACCGCTGGATTGAGGATCTGCTCCAGGTTCGCTTTAGCTCTGTGAACGTTTGATTGACAGCAAATCCTGTTGCTGTTGTAATGTAATGCTAAAATGCAGTGCTAAGCTACTGTATAATGTGTTCAGTAGAAATGCTGTAAATCTAGATTTGTGTACATTAAATACAGATATGACTATATTGTACAAAGACTGAATTCATTTGAAAAACAAGACGAGCACGACGGCTATCTGATATCCTCTTATCCCATAAATCACATAAATAACACTTAGTTTTAGTTTGGTGGAGTTTCTAAGCTCTCCACATTCATACTCTTGTTATCTTTATCCAGCCTTCTTTTTCTTCATCTCTTTACAAATTCCTCATTCTCATTTTCCCCTAAGCAGTCACATCTGTATAGCATGTAAAAAAAAAATTTAAATCAATAAATAATTTTGTTAGAAACACAGTTCTGCTTTATTTAAATTTTCTTTTTTTTTTTTGTTGATACATTGCAGTGCAAATAATTGCAATGATACGCTGTGAAAAAATTGCAGATAATTTTTTTTTTCTCATTTTAAGCACTTTTTTTTTTTCAAGAAAGAAGAAAATTATCTGCCAATAGAGTAAGAAGAACTTTTTTAAAATGCTTACAATGAACAATAGAATGTAATAACAGACCAAATATTCTTCCATTTGATTTAATATAATTTCATAATAAGAAACATTATATAAATTTGCCTCCACATATACTACAGTGTTACATATCTACATATCTATATTCTTCTTTTATATCACAGATTTTAAGCTAATGTCACCTTTATAGAAAAAATACACTTTGAATATTAAAAAAAAAAAAGGTATAAATGTATCATGAGATAAATCATACTTTAAAGAAAATTCACCAATATATTGCAGGAGTCAAAAATAATTCATTAACACCCAGTCATTAAACCCTTACATGTATTACACAATAATGTTTTGAGTGTGAAAAATCCCCTATTTAGAGCCAAACATTGTCCAAGCTGGGGTCGTAGTCACAAAGAATCATAAAGCTAAATGCAGCTTCCAACTGTCCAGTTGAGAGTAAACGTCAAAGAGTAATGATTGTTTTCACATAAATGTTAATCTAAATCAAGCGATACAAACCCCCCCAAAAAAATCCATTTTAATTGCAGGTTGCAATGCAACAAAAGAGGAAAAAATTAATCAATTAACTGAGCTGCTTATTATTCATAGTAGTCACAGCAAACTATTTGCTTTGATGTTTTCTTGTTGTTGCTTTGTGCACATGTGAGAATTTTGCTAGGATTTTCTTGTTAGAAATGTCAGTATCTCTGAAGTCAAGTCTTTATGTCCAGCTCTGGGACTTGATTATTTAAATTGACAAAACTCCCAGAATGAAGTTCTACCATCCTCATTTGGGCAAAATTGAAAGCTCGCCTTTGAAAAATCTCTCTCACTGTCTTACGGAATTTTACACCAAATAAACCATAGATCACTGGATTGAGGCAGCATTGGGTGGCTGCCAGAAGGCCACAGATGTATTTGGCATAGTAGAGATGTTCTAAGACCTGATTATAAAACCCAATCTGATAATCTAAGAGCCAAATAAAATTCACTATGTTATAAGGAGCCCAACAAATAAAGAATGTAGCTACCAGAAAGAAGGCAAGTGCTGTAGTTCTGTGTTTCTGGTTTGTTGGTGATTTGAAGATGGTTTGCAGAATCCTGATGTAGCAAAAAGCCATGACCAAAAAGGCGCACACAAAAACAATGTGGCGTTCATACATTAAAGCAACAAGTGCAGTAATGCTGCTGTACATACAATGTCTTGAGTCAGGATATGCTTCAGCGTGCACTGTGACTGGCACTGCTGCCAACATGCTCACCAGCCACGCACAGACGAGAACGAGTGTGAAGCAACGTCCTTTCTTCCAGCCTGAGAGAGGGTGCACCCTGGCCATGTAGCGCTGAATGCTCATCAATACCAGGAACATGATGCTGCTGTAAAATCCAGTTGAGTCAATGAAGTCGACAACTTTGCACACTGCATCTCCAAGAGTCAAACCCCAGATGTAGTCACAAACCCAGAACAGTGGTACAACAGTGGACAGCAGGTCTGACAGAGCCAAGTTGAGTATGAAGATGATGGTCAGTGATCGGAGCCTCATGTAGAATACACTGATCACAACAACCAGGATGTTACCAATGAGACTGAGGAGGATCACAACGCTGAAGATTATGAGCACTTGAGTCTGACTCTCTTCAGCCTTGGATCCTTCATTGTACAGTTCATCTTCATAAAATGAATTATTGTGCACAAATCCAACTGGGGCCTCCATCACTGTGCTGTTTTCTGGAAAGCAAAGCAAGGATTGGGTGTGTGTATCTATACTACAGCAAATTAACAACTATATTTCTAGCTGAAATAAATACTTACCTATTTTCCTTTCCTGAGTTGACCTCGCTCACTGACTGAATCAGTCACTGAAGCAGTAACTTAATTCACTGAAGTTCCTTTCCTCTGTTTGTAGTGAGTATACAGGTCTGTAGGACGATTCATGTTGGTTCATTTTTACTTTTTTTTTTCATCAGACCACAGTATTGGAGTTCCCCTTTGTCTTCTTTTTCCCACACTTTGCTTCATAACGTAGCTTTACAGTGAAACTCAGGTAAAAAAGGTTGAACCACAGGTTGAAGCACACATTGTAAATGTGCATCAACTTATTTTTCTGCAGTGTGGGGTTTTGAGGTTTGAGTACTGGAGGTTTCAGATCTTAACAGCAACAGTGGAGGTATGGAGTGATTTTCCGTAATCACAGACTCAGTGGTTGAACCACTAAGGCAGGTGCAGACACCGACAGACCTATAAATGTTAAAGGTAAATTACAATTACAATATATATATTTGGGTGTAACATTTCCATTTAACATTTCGATTTATATTTGACCCTTACATGTACATTATTCTGATGTGTACATTTTTTTACATTATGTCTAGAGCAACACTTTAAAGCTGTAATTTTACATGAATCACTTTCTAAATGTATCAGAATGGCCTCAAATATTAAAATAAAAAGTCAGATAGAAAACAGCATTAAACTTTATACATTTGGCACCCGAAATTTACTCTTAGACACTCAGGTCACTTTCCATAAATGTTAAATAAACCTTAAATAAATGTCTCCTTACAGAAAATTCCACCATATCAATGATTATATGTTTTTGTGAAATAACAGCACGTTTTTGAAAATCTGTGTACTATTATTATTATTATTATTATTATTATTATTATTATTATTTATTAATATAAACCTGTCATTTGAATTACAGCTATTGTCAGAGCTGCTGGTATAGAAAATTAATCAACCAATCAGAATGGAGAATTCAGCAGCTTTTTGGTATAGATGTGATTAATTCAGGACAGTGACAGTGATAGCAGCGTCCTACCTGCTTCTGTACATTTTCAGCTTCCTGTACGTGGTTGGACATTCCACTTCAGTTGAACGTTTGCGAACTGTGTACTGGAAGATTTAATCTATGAAGAAAAATGACTTTATGTATCCTGTACTATGTTCATGAGTTGATATTTGTACTTGCATAATAATCCAGCTACTTTCTAAGAGACACACCTTCTGAAGAAATTTCTCCATCACTGTAGGGTCAGTCAGATCTTCACTGTTGTTTATCTTCATCCACATGTATACTCTTATTGTAGAAGACACCATCTGAATTTTTGGGCCAATGGTAGTAGTAGTAGTAGTAGTAGTAGTAGTAGTAGTAGTAGTAAAAGCAGTAGCAGCAGCAGTAATCACAGCAGTAGCAGTGTAATTATTAATGCCTTATTTACAAGAACATGTTCCATTCAAAAATGATGCTGGAAGGAAGATAATACCTTTCAGTTACAAAACAAATCGCATTACTTTCATAACTATTAGGTTGGGAAATTGGTTAATTTTTTTTTAATGAATTGCTTTATTCAACTCGTTTCTCACATTGCTGGAGGGACAGCATCCATTCCAATAAGAAAATGACTAAACCTGTATAACAATATTTTAGAATATTATAGTCTCTAATTACACGCTTGCTCACACAATGCTTAAAAGATCTGGTTAAGATTATGATTCAATTAAGATTTAAATTGATAAGACAGTTGAATGAAAGACAAGAAATAGATGCTGAATAAAGCTGTGTGTCACAGATATCTCTGTATCTGATGTTAGATATCATAAATTACATAATGAAAGAAGCAGAGACTTCAGAGACATCTACTGAACAGAAGGAGAGAAAAATATCTAACTATCTTAATCATGTAACAGAAATTAAGAAACAAAAATAGTGAGTAGACTTAATAGAAAGCCACGAACAGCACAGATCAGCTAGTCGTCTCTCTGAGCACCTTACTGTACAAATCAAACTGACTGTGGTTTTATTTGAAAACCAAATGCATGTTCTTAGCAGGAAATGCAAATCATTCTTAACTCCTTAAGGAAATTTAACCAGGAACAACCGCATTAGGCAAATTCTGCTGAAAGGGGCCCGTCCTTCAAGAAATGTGAATGAACCACACAGGCTCAGATAGTACACAGAACATCCAAACACACAATAGAATATAATAGTGTACAGAGTTTATACGTAGTCACTGAATTTATAATGTATATATGTTTATATGTATAATTATATCACAATAAAATTATAATGTTAGCTGACTTTTGTGTCTGTTTATTAATGACTCCACATTTCCCATTTATCTATAACAGCTGCTCTGACAATAGTGCCAATGTTGATTCAAATCACAGATTTATTATATTAATACGGTTTATAGCAACAATTCATTCACAGGAGCTCGTAGGGAGCTATGTGGAGACATGGCTACTGATTCTGCATACATAACTACTACACTGCTTATTGCACAACATATTTTACACATGCACTGCCACGTAACTTATGATTACTGTACATTTTAATACACACACTACCACAACTGCTCATCACACATGTCTAATGGACAGTTTTAAACCTACCAACCCGTAATATATTTCATACAGTTAATCTGTACAGGAATCTCAGTCTGTAAATAACTTGAAGAGCTATTTATATGTATATTTGTCCTTCTTGTTTGTGGTATTTTGTGAGTTAATTGTTCACTCTTGTGAACTGTTAAGTCTTAGTCTTCCTTGTTGCTCTTGTGTTGTGGCTCTTGTGACACCAAATTTCCCCTAGGGGATCGATAAAGTACTCTCTACTCTATATGCACCACAAGATAAATAGTCATCCAAGCAGAAATCAGTCTACACAGCACTGTCAGACAAGAACTACTGACACCTCAAATGAGGGCCTACGAGTTAGAATGAGTGAGTACAGAAACCAAAACTGTACAAGAGAAGGTTTTTTAGTTATACACTCAAAGTATTTTGTATTTATTGCTGTAGGTACAGCAGCATGTATTTCTGATTTTTCACTATCTCGGTTTCTGTCTTACACACACTGCCCCCACTGCCGGACATGAGTGAGTACAGCATCTACAGCTCTACTTCACTCCTCAGGTCAGTAGTGTTGGAAAACTAGCTCAGTGATTTTTTTTTGTCTTACTGTACTGTATACTGAATGTAACTGTTAGGAACCTCTACCTGATGAACAACCATAATTGCATCTCTATACTGCACTCATGAGATTATATTGTATCAGTATACATGGCATTTTAATTTAGAGTAATGGTAATGTTCATATTCAATTTACTTTCTGAGAAATTCTCATTTAAAAGTAGCATTAAAAAAAACAGGATTATACCAACTCCAGTCTTGTGTCTTCTTTGATTATAGACATAACGAACTTGCAGTCAAGAAAAGAGTGAGAGGTGTGTTAAGTAGAGATGTGCTTGAAGCTTCTTTTCCCACTCAATTTACATTTTTATCTGAATAAGCACCAAAGCCCAGCTTTGAGAAAATGGCGTTGTCAAGGAGACCCCAGCCTTTGAGGAAGTGTTCGAGGTGCCCATGGTGACCAAGGTGTCCCATCAAGAGGGAGACGGACAGGAAGTGAATGAGAGGACGAGACGAGGAAGAGGATGCCAATGCTGGACTTCAGAAAGAACAGCAGCACACATGACCTGAACACATGGGCCAAGTCTAACGCCACACAGGCAGGGGTGTGAAAAGTTCTGAGAAATGATACTTAAGTATTGATAAATTGTCAAAATCTTACTCAAGTGGAAGCCAAAAATGTATTCAAGTAAAAGTTTCCTTTTAAATGTACTGAAGTATTAGAAAGCAAAATGTTAATGTTTTTAAGTGATGAAATTAAGGAATTTCAGGTTTTGTTTTCTTGGAAATGTAATTAAGTAAGAGTACAAGTATTTAATTTCAGTAACACCCAAGTAAAATATAAATACCGCAAGTACAATTACTCAAGTATTTTCCACCCCTGCACGCAGGTGAGGCGACATGCTGGCCTTCATCATCCTCATCCTCACTTTGCTATAACTCTTTGTAATTATTTTACTCTCTGCAAGGGTGAAAAAAATTTAAATTCATTAGTTATCCCAGTCTCATGCCAGGAAACTATCTTAACTAGGCTAAATACATGGACATGATATAGAAAAACAATCCTCAACTGGGTGGTGTGATTAACATGAAGCATGCATTTTCATTGGTTTTGGCCTTTAATATCATCCTGAGTGACAAGTTTAAAATATTATTCATTTGAAGCAGACTTATGACATTAGTGAAAAAATTTCAATAAGAGGATTTGAAAAAAAATCCAGATTTTCCAGATTGATCATCACCCAACAACAATAAGTGTTCAGAAAATCTTCAATATTTTGATAACTCGATGAAAATTACAGCAGAAAACCACAAATAAACTAGAAAAACAGTTTGATGCTTAAATCAAATTCTGTGACATAACATTAATTAAGTCTTGTTATTTCCATCATGCATTCCACTACAAGGACTTAGTAACATAAGTTTTGACTTATCACTTATCAGGTCCGGTTTATGTCCCCCTGTCTCAATATACCTGAATTCACTTTATATTACATTCCCTGATGCTAGGGGGCGCAAAACTTAAATATGGTGTCTTGCAACTTCAGCAGGTCTAACTATTGCTGCAGGTCTAGTGCTCCGGCTCTGCAAATGGATAATGTTAAAACCTCTCATCTCTACCAAAATGTACTCTCTAATAATGATTTATTTGGCTACAGCTGGACCCCACTCTGATTTTCACCAAGTACAATATCGTCCATTTTCCCAGAACGAAAATGTGATGTAGAAAATAAATAAACAGGTAAGGAAACGTTACATGATAGCTAGATGTATTCTCAAACACCAAAGTCCTTACATAATGCTAACCCAGAAAACAAACACACACACACACACACACACAAAAAAACCCTACACCAGAGCCTTTCTTTTCCTTTTCTTTCCTTTTCTTCTTCCTCTCCTTTGGCCATGTCTTCTTCATGCCAGAAGGTCGTAAAATGCATTACTGACACCTGTAAGTCAGAATGAAAAACAACTTTACTGTAAATATTCTCTGGGAAAAAGAATAGTCTATCACATAATGAGTCACACAAAGACTTCATCCTGCTGCTTTTGTCAGCAGTCACATCATCAATAAATACAAGGGAACCAGTTCCATTGGCAGCCATACACACCCACACAGTAAGATGAGGTGGTATGCTTCAGATCATAAGCAGTTCCTTCCTTTCTCCACACACTTCTCTTCCCATCATTCTGCTACAAGTTCATCTTCATCTCATCTCTCCAGAAATGCACAGGCTTTTAGATGTTTTAGCAAATCTGGTCTCTAATCTGGTCTTCTTATTTTTGAGGCTTATCAATGGTTTACATTTTGTGGTAAACCTTCTGTATTTACTCTGGTGAAGTCTTCTCTTGATTGTTGACTTTGACACACATACATCTACCTCCTGGTGGGTGTTCTTGGTCTGGCCAGCTGTAGCAAATTGGTTTTTCTTCTTCATCAGGGAAAAAAATCTTCTCTCATCCACCACAGTTATTGTCCGTGGTCTTCCAGAACTTTTGGTGTTCCTGAGCTCACCAGTTTGTTCTTTCTTTATTTTTTAATGGTTGTGTTTGGATTTTTCAGACTAATGATGGCAGTGACAGCTCTTTGGACTTCATATTGAGAGTTAACAGCAACGGTTACCACATATAAAACGTGCTGCAAATCCTACACCATTCACCCAATTTGCATGTAAAGACCCTCAAATTAAACCTGAAAGTCTGCACTTTGAAATATATTCATTATTCAATTTCAACTGCAATATACTGTAGTAGACATCTAAAATTACAATAGCTTTGTCAATGTCAAAATATTTATTGATCTTACTGTACATCCATAAAAAAAAAAACATAAACGTAAATTGCCATATTCTTGCTTATCCTACTCCTAACCATAACTTTATCTGTTTGGGACAATATGAATTTCATCTGAAATGATTTGTAGAAATTATTGTGCAATTTACAATCAGGAGACTGTTTTAAGCCATTTAAGATAATAAGATAAGACATTTAGCAAGTAAGCAATAAAATAAGCAATAAGCCTCTTATAGGAAAATAATCATTAAATAATTTAATTACAGAAGGCAATATTCTTCTGACAAATCAACACCTTCAGGAGCAACACCTTCTGACAAATCAGAATCAAGAATTCAACAGCATTTCGGTAGAAACTTGCTTAATTCGTGACATGGCTATGAAAAGGTGATAGTGATAGTGACATCTTACCCTCTGTTAAGTTTCCCACTGTGGTTGGAGAGTCCACTTTAGTTGCACCTTTGAGAACTGTATGCTGGAAAGTTTAATCTAGGAAGAAAAATGACCTTATTTCTCATGTAGTACATTCATCACTTATCAGATATCTGTACTTGCACAACAATACGAGATGTTTATTCTAAACTCTTTTCCTGCATATATATCATAAAGTTATTTCCTACAGACACACACCTTCTGAAGAAAGTTCTCCATTACTGTAGGGTTGGTCAGATCCTCACTGCTGTTTATCTTCATCCGCACGTATACTCTTAGTTTAGAAGATGCCGTCTGGCTGGTGGGAGTAGAAGTAAAAGTAGTAGTATCTGTAGCAGTACTACCACTAGTTGCAGTTACAGTTGCAGTAGTTACTGTAACGAAAACGGGGGCTGGAAAGAAAATAACACCTTTTATTTATAACAAAATACATTATTTTTTGTAAATGTTAATGAGTTAAGACTTAATTCTTAATAAATTACTGTATTCAAACTCCATTCTTACGGGGCTGGTGGGACGGCATCCATTGTGATAAGAAAATGCCTAAACCTGCATAACAATTTAAGAAATTTATTTTAGAAAATTATTTTCTAAATGATACATTCGCTTATCCAATGCTTAGAATAAAACCTAAATATAAATACATCTGTCATGTTTAAATTGCTAAGATAATTGTAAATGGATGTTAAATAATTCTCTATCAATAAATCTGATACTTAATATCATAGTTTACCTAATGAAAGACCCAGACACTTTAGGGACATCTGTTAAACAGAGGGAAAAATTGCTAGCCAAGGCAACAGCAAGATTGTATACACAAACATTTTTTTGTCATGTAACACAGAAATAAAGAAATATGAAATAGTAGACGTACATATTAGAAGGTTCTTACCTCGAACTGCACAGATCAGTAAGCCGTCTCTCTCTGACTACGTTTAACTCAGAGCTACTCAGTTTGTTTGTGGTTTTATTTGAAAACCAAATGCACGTTAAAAGGGAATGCAAATAATTTCTCAGTTCTTAAGGATATTTAACCATGATGTATGGCATGAGGCAAATATGATATACAGTATTATAATTTGTATATGCTATTTGAAAAAAAAAAAAAAAGCGCTGTTATTTAACAAAGAAAAATGTTTTTGGTGAATAATTGTTGGTGATATTTTCAGTATGTTTGTTTAACACTTGTGGAAGGAGTCTCCAGTGTCAACCCTTGGACTTTGTGCTTTGTGGTTATTTAACTTCAAGAGACATAAATGAGAAGCTAGTGAGGGAACGACTGTCTATAGCTGCTATAACATAAGTGATGCCATTACCACCAACTTGTTTAACTGACATTTCACAACATTAAATGCAACTATAAATGGATAAAAACTATGACACATTGTTCACTGATTCATTATAAAATGTAATCATTGGTAATTTGCTCTAGTTTAAGTGGTAGAAAACACTTCACGTGCTGGAAAATAATAGCATTGTCATGTTTTATTCCTTGTGTAAATTAAATGCAAATGAAATCAATAAATAGCACCTGCTGTTAGCCAATCATTTTCTTGGTCCTTCAGTGGAGTTGGACTTTACTAATGGTTGTGATTCATGCAATAGAGAAATATATTTCCGTTCAGGAAAGCTAGTTTGGGTAGAAAATGTAACCATATGAAGGGTTTTCCTAGGCCGCCACACATTATATTAAAACCCCCCATTTTACACTCATTACAACTAGAATGATTTATGACAGAGGATGAGTATATGTGCTACACTCCAAGCCACATACGTATGACAATTATTGTCCCTCTCTTTTTAAATCCCTGCTGACGCCCTTATTTTGCATGATATATGCACCACTGCAGGAAAAACAGTCAGCCAAGCGTAAATACGCGCAAACAGCATCGTCCCAACATGAACTGTTGAAACTGAATGAGGGAAAACCACATGGCGTCATTCTTTTCACTCCGAGAGTTCATTTGGTTATTTTATTATATTTATTATATTTAAATAATGTTTAATTTAAAAGTGGACACTGATTTTAAAGTGTAACATCATAAAACCGTCTTTTTTTTTTTTTTTTTTTTTTAGAAGATTTTAATATACTAGGATGAAATTGGTTCATTTAATTGTAGTAGTGTGGATTATAAAGATTGGTTGTTTATGTAGACACATTAATTCACGTTTGCTATCCAAAGTGTCTGTTGTTGCAGTTGCTTAGTTTCTGAATTTAGCCTAATCCAGAATTAGTATGGAATTTGCATTACTCAAATACACCACTATTGACTATATACTTTGCTTAATTTAAGAGACAAATCTCAAAACTGGGCTGCTATTTACAGTTTACGTTTACATTTCCAGCATTTAGCAGACGCTCTTATCCAGAGCAATGTACAGACATCTCCATCAAAATGATATCTTCAAGCTTTTACAAGTTGAATCAGTGGCTAAGAACACTATCACACTAAACCATGTAAGAGAGAAGCTAGTAGAGCAAGTTAGTAGATCAACAAGTCTTAGTTAGTTTTAGTGATCTGGTAAGCCCTTAAAAAGAGACTCCAAATCGAGTTGTTACTCATAAGTACGTTCTCATTCTCATCTATCAGTTCTAAGCACCCTTAAAACAGACACGGCTGGACTGGACACCTGTTCCCACATGTATACACACACATTGTGGAATCACCTTGTTGATGGCAGAGGTCAGAGGAGAATGACTAGACTTGCTCTCAAATAACTCATACATAACTACTCTTTACAACCGTAGTGAAGAGAAAAGCATCCCAGAATACACAACACATCAAGCCTTGAGGTGGATGGGTTACAACAGTAGATGATCGCATTGGATTCCCGTCCTATGGTGGCTGAACAGTTAAGGCTCTGAGTTACTGATTCGAAGGTCAGGGGTTCAAGCCCCAGCACTTGAGCAAGGCTCTTAACCACATCTGCTCCAGGGGTGCTGTATCATGGCTGATTTTACACTCTGACCCCAGCTTGCTAGGAAGCTGATATGTGAAGAACAGCATTTCATTGGCTCTGTACAGTGACAATAAAGTTGAATCTAATCTATATATATATATAGGGGAATCAGTATGATGATAAAAAATGGATACTGAATCTTTCTCTACTTGTGTAATGATAAAGGCATTTGTAGTCATGCATATATAAGGTTCTATGGAAATACAGTGAAAAGACATTTCGGGATGAATGTGAGTGGTACTCAAATAGAATCCAAGCCATGGGGGTATTCGTTCTGTCTTTAAAAGCTTTGCTCCAGCACTGATTTGCAGAAAATATGCAAATACCACTGCAAGAAAAAAGAGCCAGCCAAGCAGAAATACCTCAAAACAGCAACATCCGAACTGGAACTACTGACCCCTATTGAGTACAGAAACAAAAATCTTTTTTTTTTTAAAGATATACACTTAGTATATGTTTAATTTATTAAGTAAAGCTAGTATCTACATTCATTGTACTATACAGGTGAACAATTGCTAACTGTAGCCATCTGTTGCTGTTCACAAAGAGATCATCAGAGGACCGTCTCTGAATCTGGGAGATGGCTCGTTCTCAGCACAGCAGTGACACTGACATGGTAGTGTGTGTAATGCACGGCTATGAGTGTGTCATTCTGCTGTTGGATGCATATTTTCAAGTAGTTACAAATTCCAGCAATGCTACCCAGTAATTTTTTCATTCTCAGATCATACTGTAATACTGAGGAGATGGTCATAATGGCTGGTTGCCACACAACCCATGTTATCAAATGTTCTTGCAGTACCATTTTTCTACCAGAGAGGGTGGAGGAAGCAGTAGCTTTGAAGAAAGAGAAGTAGAGAGAAGAAAGAGAAGTATATAAGAAGAAGTAAACACTTGTAGAAATGTTATTTTTGTTCATTGAATCATGTGATTTGTCTGAGTTAAGGAAAAGATGGGCAAATTATTATTACTATTATTATTATTATTATTATTATTATTATTATTATTATTACATTTTTATACTTAGATTCTGATGTTTGTTAATAGATATAATGACTCTTTTGGTTACTTTGGCCATTTTTGTTACAGTTTTTGTGAAAATGAAGGAACATCAGTAAAACCTACCTGTAAATGATATGTTAGTAGGCTATTTTGTGCTCGTAGTAAGTGTAGTAACGGTTTCAGTGTAACAAACTATTACTAGAATTTTATGTAGCGAACACAAACAAGCGGAGTGATACATACAGTGAAATGTCCTAGTATTTACTATTATGCTAAATTATCAGCGCTCTTGGGACACTGCTTATCCAATCAAATTAGTGGATCAAAACTTACTGCTTTATAATAAATCATTTAATTTATTATTAGTAATATTTGCTATAAACAATTCCTCTGCCACACAATGTAGACTGTTAACAGTAAGATCTGGTTGCTAAGAAACATAACAGGTAAAGATTAGTGCATTCTATGAATAACTGGTTTATGTGTAAGGGTATTACAGGTTTAAACCCTGGTGCATTAATGCAGAATTGTTGCCATGCGGTCACAGCTGTGAGGAAACTATCCGTGTTATAAGTAATATATCGTTCAGTGTTCAGTATAATTGGTGTAGCTATGCATTTTAGGGGCGGGCATACCTGTATGAACTCACACAGTTGGTAAATTTGTAATGTTATTCTGTGTGTTCATGTCTCCATGTTTTTCACTTGGAAGGCACGGAGGCTTAGTGGTTCGCACTGTTGCCTCGCACCTCTGGGGTTGGGGGTTTGATTCCTGCTTTTGCCCTGTGTGTGCGGAGCTTGCAGGTTCTCCCTGTGCTTCAGGGGTTTCCTCCGGGTATTCCGGTTTCCTTCGCCAGTCCAAAGACATGCGTTGTAGGCTGACTGGTGTTTCCAAATTGTCCGTAATGTGTGTGTGTGTGTGTGTGATTGTGCCCTGTGATGGGTTGGCACCCTGTCCAGGGTGTCCCCTGCCCTGTGCCCCGAGCCCCCTGGGATAGACTCCAGGCTCCCCAGCGACCCTATGCAGGATAAGCGGTACAGAAAATGGATGGAGGGATGGAGGGATGGATGGATGTTTTTCACTCTCTGTGTGTTGTTGCTATGAGACATGCAGGCTACCGCTTTGCAGCACTGTGATTGGTTGTCACGCTGACCCGCCCCAGCCAATCAGCGTGAAGCCCGCTTCCCGTCCATGTAATCCCTGTCCTGCAGTCTCTCTATCCGCTTTTTTATTATATATATATTTATATATTATCAGCGGGGCCTTTCCGCCTCTTTTTTCACGCTTAGCGCGTCGCAGGCGCTCCCGGTTTGGCCGTTAATCCACCGCGAGCGCCATGTTCATGCAGACGCGGGGAGCAATGGCGCATCGGGACCATGGCGAGGCGCAGGCTCGGGAGGATGGAGAGAGCAGCAGGAATTAGAGACGTCGGACGGCGCGGCTTTGAGAATCGGAATGGGTCGGAAGGGCACTCGTCTGCGCGCGGAACGGTGCGTGAATTTCCCCCTGTTTTCTCGCTAATCACGAGAGACGTCTCGCGCGCTGAGCGGCCATGAGACGCATCGGTGCAACTGCGTCTCCGTCTGGAGCTCATTGCCAGGGCCTCGGATACAACAGTCGTTATTTTGCACGCGCAGTATTTGCTGTGCAAATCTGAGATAAACGTCATTGTTCATCATTGGGCTTATTGTTGTTATCGCGCGCTTGCCTCTGATTGACGTGTGCTCTGGGCGATAAGAACAGCCATGATGGCTCACTCCTTGTGACATTTGCAGCACAGATCATGTACCAACAGTTAGTACTAAACATGGCTGCTTTATTGAGCTGCCCTTCGCATAAGATAATCTACACGTGCACACGCGCGCGCACAAATCCTTAATTATCACCATAGGAAATGCACAAATCTGGACCTTCAGACAGGTCTTGCATGGGTATTATTTCCAGGCTGCACCACTGAATTTCTTGTTTGTGTTGTTCATGTAGATGGCTGTGGCAGAACGTATAAAGAGCAGCATCCTTCACCAGGTAATTCTCCTCTTAAGTACAGATTAAATGTATGGTTTATTTCTCATGTCTGCATCAGTTCAGGTCAACATGCTGCATCAGCTCTGAGGATCTCAGCCTACTAATCGAGTCATCAAGTTAAGATCACCAGATTATCCTGCGATCAAAACTTGATCAATAATTACTGTAGACTGAGCGAGATTATTAATCACAGGAATAAAACTAGCATTGCAGGTTATGCACTGCATGAAAACAGAAATCTGGATCTATTTTTCACTTCCTGTGTCTGCTGGCATGTTTCCATCCAAATTAGTTAATTAATGCATTAATCATTATTGCTCACCTTTACCAATAAGCAATAAAGATATAGGCAAAGTATATAGTTCCTACTGTCACGTGTATTTTTTATGCACTTTACCCTTATATTCCTCAATCTGAAAAAAAATAGTCAAGAAATATGTACGCAAAAATGCTTAGATTTGGATTTATTTCACATCACAGTTTATGCAAGGATAACCATTATAAAAGGAGAGTGAAATACTTTAATTTGCAGAACTCCAACAACAAATCAGTCAATTAAAAGAAGAATAAAATAGAGATAATGTAATATAAAAATAGAAAAAAAGGATATACAGTATTGTATACATAATATGAAATAAATACATAGTAGATCTCAGTATTAAGCTATACAATTATGATGTACAAATTTTTGTAAATAGCGGTGACAAGTGATATAAGAAGATTATTTCTGAGATTATAACAGTGTAGTTCTGTTGGCTGCGGTATCTGATGATCCTCCAGGTCCTCCTCAGGCATCGTCTGGTGCAGATGTCCCGGAGGGGTGGATTCTCACCTCCACTGATGCGCTGAGCAGTTAGTACTACTCTCTGCAGGTTTACAGTTACAGCAGGTAATGCTACCAGTTAGGATGCTCTTAGGATGCAGTTACAGAACAACCTGAGGATTCTGGAGCTCAGACAGGCACCTGAGGTTGCAGACACTATTGTGCCTTCCTTATGACAGCTCTGTTATGCAAGTGAAACCATCGGTGATGTGGACACCAAGGAATTTAAAGCTGTTGACCCTGTCTACTGCAGCTCCGTTTATAGTGAGGGGGTGTATGCTCTTACGTGTTTCCTGTAGTCCACTGTCTAGTCGATGTCCAGGGAGAAATGCATTTGTGAATTTTCAGTTACCAACTCTTATTAGGATTATGCAGAATGAAAAATAGATGCAGAAGAATCATTAGCTGAACATTCTTTATTTTTCCTTACATGCAGAAAATTCTCAAATAAGGCTGGAAAGAGTTCAAATTCACGCTATGTACACTAGCAGATATATATATATATATATATATAATATAATATATAATGAAAAAAATTAACATTATTATTGAGTCAGGGGACAGAATTACTCTGTAATATGTTATTCCTGGGTTGCTATGACTTTTGAGTTGTCCTGATAATCCTATAATAGTAATTCTCCTTCAGTGCTGTGTCAGGTCAGAATTGAACATTTTTATGCATATGTCATACGCCAACTCACTTCACAAATTTAGGCACAAAATAAGTCAGAATATACAGTGACTGGAAGGAGCCGGCAGCCAATCAGGAGAGAGAAAGAGTAAACATTAGAGAGTGTAAATAAACGAATTGGGAGTCTGCGAGTTGAAGAGTCAGTATGATATTTAAGGAGGAAAATGGATTCTGCTTTTGAGATTTAGTTTTTTTCTTCAAGTAAGGCTAACTGGATGGAAGCTCGTTATCCGGTTGTGAAGTTCTTTAGCTAGAGAAGTCATGATAGCCAGTAAGAGTAGGTGTTTCTGTGTATTTTTTTTTTTTATTTCATATTTAAAACTCATATAAAAGTCATACTGGCGAGAGTATATTTATTGCTTTGTCACCTTATAATCAATAATTCTGTCATGTTGATGTACAAAAAGGTTTTTATTTTTTTTCTCATAATGCTTCTGTAATACTGAGGAAACAGTTGCAGATTATTATATCCTTAACGTGCATCCAAAACTGCATACTACTCAGCTAAATAGCTTGTAATATCCAGTTGCTGTCGTTACTTGGTGTGCATTATGCATTTTGGGACACAGCCCTGAATTCTCTCTGAATGTATATTACTTGGCACTCGTAGCCGTGAGATTAATCTGTGTGGTGCAGCACAACTCATGCTACGAAATGTTTTTCCATTAGAAGCAGATTTATAGCAGAGAAGGCGAAATTCTAAAATCTTACAACCAGCAACTTTAGTGAGCCAATAACAGGATGTCAAAAGAGTGCTTAAAACGCTGCTGCAGTACTAAATAGCAGGTCAACATAGTGCTTTCAGATTGAAGTTTACCATGAAACTTGGCCAATAAGTCATAGGTAACACATAGGTACTATATTGACGTACTGTTTAGTGCAGTAGAGCACAGCTTCCCAAACCTGGTCCTGGAATTTTTAGGAAGGCTGTTAATTAGATGGATCGTGTGTATAATGTACAGTTTTGGACGTAGCCATGGAACGGATAGAACCCACACACAATCTAGGGATGTAACCAAATAGGAATACAATATTTGGAGTGAACAGATAATGTGTTCTAAACAGATATAAATATGAGGAGCGTTATTTTTGTTTTAGAAAACTTGCCAGAAAGGTTCACAGGCAGTCTTGTTGAGACTGCAGGTGTGTATCAGGACTGGGATCCCAAAAGACACAAGAAGTGGCACGAGCGAGTCAAAGACCAGTGCATTTACAGCATTCGTAGTAACCCCCTACTAGAAATAAAACCAACAATATTTGTTAGAAAATCTCAAATAATGTGATGTAGCTGAGGTTGTGGAACTGTTAGAGCCAGAGTTCACATAGTTCAATTCAATTCAATTTTATTAGTGTAGCGCTTTTAATAATGGACATGGTCACAAAGTAGCTTTACAGAAATAAATAGATTCAAATTAAATTAAACCAAAATAAATTGTGAATATGTGAATTTATCACTACATAGTGCATCTACATCCAGGGCATAGAGGTAGAGTTATATTTAATTTAAAAAAAAAGAAACATAACTCCTTCCGGTTTAAACCACACCTACTGTACTTGCGGTTTAAAACGTGAATAAAGATACAGATATTTGGCGCACTAAACACATATAAACAGATAGTGGCATTGTGCTTCATTTCCAAGATAAATATTTATGAAAAATGCTGTATCATTGCTTCTATTAAAAAATTCATCACCATTTTAATCAGCATTCCAATCACAGAAAAGGGTAAAAACCATGCAATATTTGCTTGGCTTTCATATGCACACACTCTAAATTAGCATAAGAACATGTCCATGGAGACTATATGTGAGATCATTGTGTGATTGAAGAGTCCTCTTGACTTTTTTTCCCCCCGTCCCCTTTGTCTCTCAGACACCCTGATTGCAAGGAGGCTTGTTGGCCACTGTTGCCACGGCAGCGGTCGTGGAGGAAGAGAAGGAGCGGCTGTTGCGGTGGCGCCACGCTCTGCTGGAGGGGATGGAGTACCACAGCACGGGAACCCTGCCGCTCCTGGGCAGCCCGCGTTACTGTCCCGGTGCCAACAGTGCCAGCGGGTACCTCTGCCAGACGGGCCACTGCTGTGGGGAGACCGGCTGCTGCACTTATTACTACGAGCTGTGGTGTGAGTGCAATTTATATTTACACTTCACACAGATTAGATACAGCCTGCCATCATTCAGTGATCAGAGAACTACATGGCAGTTGACACGGCTCCCAGATGGAGTCTATATTTTGCCGAACGTCCTCCCTCATGAAACATGAACGTGCTTGAAATGCATTCTGCCTTACGTGGATAAATACGTCAGCGAATAAATAAATGTAATGTCTGAATTATATTTAGGACATGGTTTAATATGAAGCAGCCTACTCAAATTCTGTCATTATTTAGTTTCTTTGAGATTCACAGAAAAAATGATCTAGTGACACATTTTTGTGAATGTTTGGGCTATTTTAATAACAAAGCCATAATCGACCCACTCTCAATGAGTGCTTGCAGTTTGTACAGAGTGAAAAGGTCTTCATCATCAAGCTTTTATTCACTATTCATCGTCATAACTGACAAATTGTCTGGTTAAAGGAAAAATCCACCCTGAATGACTTGCATATTAATCTTTATAATTAACTTCAACAACGTCCAAGATGAAATTTGTAGTTTAAACTTGTTTCACTGACATCTTGTTCTGTTTTCACCTTGCTTAACGGTTTCCTATATTACCCAGGAATTGCCTGCTGATAGTGGTGTAGCGGGATTTAGCCTTCGCTTTATTTCTACCTAAAGAGAGCGATGCAGCGGCACTTTAGTGCTTTAGTCTGTCCAGCTCTCTCACCTCCTCGTCTGTACACTCTCTCAGTCTCAAACAGATCAGCTTTCAAAGCTCGTTATATAATAGATCGCTAACTAACCGAACCGAGTCGCTCCTGTAACTCAGCACAGCTGCGTCGTATAGCCGCATTGCATTCTGGGACATTGAGTCTAGGGTTTGTACCAACAACTCCACCTCTTAATCATTGGATTTCTCATTAATTTGATGATGAACATCACTGGAAAATTGTTAATAAGCCATTGTAACTGTGCCAGTAATAGGTCAGTGGCACAGTGAAGGTTCTCCATGTGGCTTCTTTAAAAAAAAATGCTCATTTGAGAGCAATGATAAGATCTTACTAACCAAGCAATAACATTACAAAAGTAGTTTAAACAGAATTTTGTGTCATTAACATTTAGCTACAGTAATTATTACAAGAATGTCCTAGGTAGCTTGCTAAGATACTGTCTTGGTCCCTGATGCTAACATTTTGTTAGCTTATACATAGTAAGTAAAGCAGATCATGAGTTGGCAGGGTGTGTGATGAGGCGCTATGTTTTTTTTGCATGATGCTCTGGAAAGTCATGCACACTGGAGACTCCTTCTATAAATGTTTAAAAAAAAGCCTTTTACAGAAAGCTTGATTAAACGATTATATGACTTTTGTTAAATAACAAGTTTTCTTAATCCACTTATTATTAGACTTAGATTATGTAGAGATTTTGTCCCTGAGAGTTGTTACTATAGAAACGATAACATATTAGAATGTATTGTATTATATTAGAATATAAACCTATTGACGGAGCTGCCGTTGTGGTAAATGAATCACCTTGTGACCAATCAGAGAGGAGAATTCAACAGCGCTGTGGCATAATGAGCTTAAATATTAGCAAGAAAAATCAGTCATAAAAGAATATCTGTAATTTTTTCATGAGGAGATGGCAGGAACCCTGTAATACCACACTATGTAGGTATGCTAGATAACTCAGTTATGGCACTGTAAGTGTAACACAATCCACTTCTGTCATTCTGTTGGATGTCATAAAAACCCTCTGTTCTGACAAATAGCAAAGTGAATTTTGTGGCAAATACAATCACTAGACAATTCATCTGCAGGATCCTGCAGATCTGCAGGATCCACTTTTCAGTTTGTGAGTGTTCACGTCATCTGTCAGTGTATGTAATATCTGCTGTATGTGTGTGTGTCGCAGGGTTTTGGCTCTTATGGAGTGTATTGATCCTGTTCAGCTGCTGCTGTGCGTATCGACACCGCCAGGCTAAACAGAGAGTGCAGCAGCAGCAGAGGCAGAGAGAGATCAACCTGATGGCCTACCACGGAGCCTGCAGCTACCCGTCCTCCATGCTGGACCTCAGTACACACTCCTCTCTTTCTCATCCGTCCTCTCTTTCGCTTTTTTGGGTTCTGTCTCAAATGCTAGGCTTCATCTGTAACTAATAATTGTCAATGCTTAATACAGCGTGGTAGGCACGGTGTATTTTTCATACATAAATTGGTGTTGCTGTTGCGTTTGGTTCCAGAAAGGTCCAACATAATCCTCCTTATTTGCAAATAATTTGATGTGGATACCAAAAATGAAACAACCCAAACACTAGCATTTGGGACACACCCTTTTTTGCATCATCTCTCTGTCTCTGTTTTACTTCCATTAAGTGATACCACACATCTGCCTGTCTTGTTGTTAATCGGCAGGTTTCCTTGCATCACTCAAACTGCCATCCTATGAGGAAGTAGCGGCGCAGCCCAGCACCCCGCCCCCTCCCTACAGCTCGGTGGCTTACCCACGAGGCTCCGCCCATCCCGGGCCAAGTCACATGCTGTCCTCGCAGAGCTCTGACAACTACACCAGCTGCTCATGCGACTCCTGCTGCCCGTCTTCGCCCTGTAGCTCCTCCCCTTCCTCCGCCCAGCTCACAGACGAGACTGACACTAGCCACACCTCCACGCCTTCTCACAGCGAAGCGGTACCCATTAACTCAGTTTCTGGACGTGCCACAGAGCAACACTCTGAGACTCTTTCGACTCCGCCTCTTAATGAGCCTGGCCCCACCTCCTCAGCAGAAGTGATGGAGGTGGACTTGCCAGACTCCGCCTCCCTCGACTGTAATGGCAACAGGACTGTTAAAACAGTCACTAATCCAACAGTTAACAACAACGTGATCAGTGACGCTGAAGAAAGTGCTAACTCGAATGAAACTGGTAACGTGACTCAAATTAGTAACTCAAATGATGTTAATAACCGCAGCATCACTGAAAGCTCTAACGTACCTCAGTGTAACAACACTAATGATATTAGCAGCAAGGGTCAAGTGTCCAACCTCAGTCCTACCAGAGACGATAAAACCACTGACTTCGACCTCTTTCATCCACCCAGCAATATGTCCCAAAATACATCTTATCCTCCCATCGCCATCCCCTCATCCTCTCCTCCATCCTGTTCTCCTTTGTCTCCGTTTTCTCCTCCCCTCCCTCCTCCCTTATCCCCGATCTCTGACCCTCTAGGCGCCATCTCTGAGCAGCAGAGCTCTCCTGTGCAGTGGGCGGAGCCAACACAGACACACCATTCAGCCCCTCACCCACAGTCTCCGCCCAAACCTGCAGTCTTTTCACCCGACTTCCTGGAGCCGGAGCGGCGTGATTCGGCAGTGTGCGATCTTGACGTGGATCAAACGCACTTCCAGCAGCGCCGCCTAACCGGAGACTCCGGGATTGAGGTCTGCCGCTGTCGGATCAACCATGATGGGGAGGAGGAGGAAGACGATGAAGACGAAGAGAGGGATCGTTTAGAGGACAAGCCTAGCGCTGTTACAAGTGACGACCTCCACGACAGCGCCGACTGCTCCGTACGTGCCCAGCTCTCCCCTTCTGAGCTCGGAGACACGTGCGGGTCCGGCTCAGCCACGCCGGCGCGCAGCGATGCGGTCGTTATAGCCATGGAAACCGTTTGACGGACAGGTGGGCTGTTGAAATCCAGCATACAAGGGCTGTGCGTCAGCGGTGCTGAGAGAGCCTTCGGCTGTGCAAAGTGGATTGCCATTTAGTCCGAGTCTAAACTAGCCGTGCTGTTGCATTAGGACTGACATCGTAGGGTGGTGAAAAGTGAACCTCTAACTTAATAGCATAGCATAGGAAGGTCTCTCTATCTCTCCCTCTTACTCTCTCTCTCTGTTGTAGGATAAATGTCCTCAGTTCTCCAGTGCTTAACAAAAAGCCTGTTTTTGTGCTAACAGAGAGACTGACATTAGAGCCACAGACTCTGCTCTAACACACACCCACACACTCTCACACTCAAACACACAGTAACCTTTGTGTATGACCCCGTCTGGGATGGTGACATGGTGGTACAACAACACCATGTTCCTCTGTGAACTCAGTAGCACATGCAACAACCAACACCCCCCCATCTCTCTATCTCTCTATCTATCTCTCTCGCCCTCTCTCTCGTTTCTCGGCTTGCATCATAGCCTCTGACGCAGAATCAGAGATCTAGTCTACTAGATCTAGTGTCGTACACATCGATAGATTATGAAGATGCTTGAACCGTTTGGTTTAAACGCTGCCGACAGTAAAGATGCAATAACACACTCTAACACACACACACACACACACATCTGTCCTGTGTGCCTCTGGGTAGTGTAGTTCACACCAGGTCAGACAGCCATTTTGTGCTTGATGTTAATCGGAGCTTATCAGCTGAATGTAGGTTCCTCACTGGTTCACGCAAAGCAACACACACTTTCCCTCTCTCTCTCTCTCTCTCTCTCTCTCTCTCTTTCTCTCTTTCTCTCTCTCTCACACACACACACACATCCAAAACACCAGACTGCATTCTTCTTGTTTTCCCAGAGTTTCAGAACACCAGCTTGGCCAAACAAATGCTGCACCTCAATCATGGAAGAAGAAAAAAAAAAAAGAAAAACCTCAGGACATTGTTTTTTTGTTGTTTTCGTTTTTAATTTTATTAGCATTTTCTTACGTCTAAATGTGGAAACACGGAAACAGCATTGCTCATTGGCGACACAAAAGCAGCCTAAAGACTCTCCGAACTGCTCTCCAACGAAGACAAATATCAATATGGGAAAAACACATACAAATAAATATATATGTAGGTGCAGAAAATATATATATATATATGCTCTCTGTGAAATGATATATTTTCTAAGCATGCCATGTCATTTGGAGTGCAGCACTAGAAGCTGGTGTAAAAATGTAATCCGCGGCTGAGAGATGTGTGTGTCGATTCTAGTGTTACTATGGCATCAGTACCGAGTTACACTTACATTACTATGGCGTTCCCATGGTGCTGCCGTGGCGTTACTATGACAACCTTCTTTAGTCTGAGCAATAGAGTATGTTTGATGTCCCTGTGAGATTGTGAAAGGTGTGAAAATGTTATTCTTACCACTAAACAAGTCAACTGAAACCCCTGTCTCGTCATTTTTTTTGTGTACTCGCTAAATGTGTGTGTGTGTGTGTGTGTGTGTGTGTGCGCAGTACTCTTGCATCTGTAGTGTATGTGTGATGACCACAGGCAAGAATTTTGAAATATTTTTTTTTCAGAAAACTCATTTACTATAAACCTACATATTTTTTAAACTACACAATAAATGTTTAAAATACGCAAATTTATAATGTTATGTAGTTTTTCTAACTTTCCAACACTGCAGTAAATCTAGTAAACAAATCATTTCCGCTACTTGCTTAGATTTTGTGATGACCATGTACAGAGGGAATTAGTCCCTCTGAAAAGAAAAAAACTTTTACAAAAATACTTTTTTTTATCAGTGGAATTTAACAACTGAAATGAACAATATTGTAAAATTAATGTTTGTGGTAATCACAGTGGATGGAGACAAATTTGAAAACCAGTGAAATATAGTTGTTTAATCAGTGAAACTTCCAGCTTATTCATTCATCATTTGTTCATCTGAAAGCAAATTATAGCTCTTACAGAGTTCTAATTTTTTTTTTTTTTTTTTTTTACAAATATTACAAATGTTAGTGTGTTACCTAATAATAATATTTTGTTATATAATTTAAACAAACTGTTTAACTTTTTAAAGAACAATTGATATAAAAAAAAAAAAAAACATGCCACAGAAAATGCATTTTCAAGCTAGGCAATCCTCTTACCAAGTCAGTAAAGTCAGTAAAAAAAATGATCCGATTTTCCTGTACTGTTACCTTCAGCATCAGCTGAACACTGAGTATCACTTGATGGTTAAACTCTTTAAAATAAGAATCACTTACATTTTAAATATAATAAAGTATGAATAAAAATAAAAATCAATCCTAACAAAAGAAAAAACAGTCAACTTTCTTCACATGTAAACATTTCCAGTTTGCAAAAATGAATTTCTTTTCCAAATCCAATTCCAATCTTTTGTTATTTCTTACAGGATCTGATATCCGATATGTATTCTCCAGAATCCGATCCACCAGTTTTTTCCTGGTATCTCTACAAATTTTGTCTTAGATGTTTATTTTAACATCTAACAGGTTTGACCTGCATATACTGACTTGTTAAGAAGATTCCTGTTAGCCTTAATTTTTTTTTTTAGCTGATGTTTTCTTATAGCATACTGAATGAACAGGCTGCACCTAGAAATAATGTTGATATGGTTATATCATTGCTGGCTGTGTTCAATGGCGCAGTTTTACTGTGACCGGGTAGCGTAGTGGTTGAAGCACGACTCCAGAGCGCCCACACAGGTCAGGCAGGGAAGCACCACAAGGGACGCTGAAATGAAACCTCTGCAGAAGACAGCTGAGCAACAGGAACAGCTCAATCCGGGCCAACGATTCGCCCACACACACTCTGGGCCCCGCCCCAAAGGGAAGGTAACTGGGTGGAGTTATCCTCTTACCCATGTCATCCAGGAATCTGTCTGAGATTGGGAAAGAGGGAGTAAACATGCTACAAATATCCAGCATACTTTTAATAACTTTATTGGAGTAAATTGATGAGTTAGTCACATGCTAAGATGCTAGAAATAGTGTATTAAGACTGAACACTGCGTATGGATGAAAATTGTGCATCGAGATAATTTGAATAAAATTAAGTATTCTTAAAACAATAAAAATAAACTTTCACATTAGCTAAATAATTCAGTTTAGTTTTCCCGGTGTAAGATCCCACACTGTTCAGCATGACAGGCTGTGGCGGTTTAAACATTTAGTAATGCATGTGTGGTGTAACAGTGTGTGAGCTGTGTGTACCTGGTCTGAATTGGTCAGGGTTTTCCCAGTGTTTTGGGTCATGGTGGATCGCCCAGATGTTCACCAAGACTCTCGTTCCCTTCGGAACATCATGACCTCCTAAACTGCAAAGAGCAAGAGATTTGTTGTGTAATTTCTCATTTCTGGCTCTGTATTAATGCAAACAAGGCAATAAACATGAAAATCAATCCCACAATTTTTCAGGCAAAGACAGTGTCCAATGATTTGCTAGAAACAACTAAAGCTTTACAGGCTCCGCCACAACAAATTCGTAATATCGGAAAGTAATATTTAGCTGTAAACATAACAGTATGTTATTTTATTTTTAATGTTAGTGGTTGGATTTGGCTTTGCATTCCTGTCTTATCTGTATCTGTGCATCACCATGGTGACCAGAAGTTTTTCCTCTTTGGTGGCACTAGTGATCTCTGCGGCATTGCCATGGTTACCTGGTGTCCTGCATAGCAACATGGGGGATGAGGATAGGACTGGCAGGGCGAATTCTCATAACCTCACATAACACGCTCTCCAGGAATGGCAGACTGGTCCTGTCACTCAAAGAAGGGTGTCGGTTCCTGCCCACACACTCGTCCAGCTCGGTGTGAAGACGTTCTTGCACCTTCAGCAGGGCAGTAAGAATGCAGTGTCCTTAGAATAGACATTAGACATTGTGCTTATAAACTGTATATATGTGCATTTTGTACTTCTGGATAGTGTAGTAAGAACGCTATAGTCCAGAGTAAAGTGGTGGATGTGGTCTCTACTCCAGCTCCAAACGCTTCAGCTGCTGTCATCAAAATGTGATCATCTGTGACACCGCCCTCACCACCCGACCCACTCAGGAGAGCGTCTAGGAGGTCACGTGGTTCCCCAGGTGTAAGAGACAACTGCCAGGATTGATACAATTGAATTTATGAAATATACAACCTAAATATGCTTTGTGCTCAGATACCAGCAAAAGTCAAATTTCTAATAAACACTTTAAACAATACAGTCACAAGCAAGCAGCGATCTGCGGGGTCCAAGCATCTTTGCAAATGGCACCCCTAATGGCCAGTTCTTACCAAGTTCCACAGAACACTAAAGATAACATAGACGAACATTGTGTTGAATATACTGTTCTTGTTTCCTGACGTTATCTCAACGCTAACCCTGTGAAATCTTTTAACGTTTTCAGGAGGTAAATATACATCAGACATCACAGTTAGCTGGACAGATTGTTGCTAACAATAGACAAACATGGAGGCATCCATTTTTTCCCCCACATTGTAGAGGTTGGAAATTACATAATTCAAAGTTCCAACTTCACACTTCCCAGTTAAGTCAAGCACAGCACCAGTAATCATTAGAAATACAATGACAGATTAGCATACCGATGCAGTACACAAACTTTCAGTTTGACTGGACCTGTAGTTTCTGAGAAACAGCTGTTTAATGGATGACCACACCCTAAACTTTGTAGACTTCCTCAGAATCTTGCCCTGAAAATGCCTTTCAAGTTTCAAGTTTGCAAATTCATGAGTTATAGCTGTTTGAATAAAGTAGGCTTGTAAGAGGGAAATGTATAATAGTCTTGAAAAAAAAGATCTCTAATTACTCAAATGCAAGGGTGACAATTTATGCTCTACCTTATGCTCTTCCAGTTTCGTGGTCAGCAATTTGTCTCTGATATACACACAATCTCTCAGCCTGGCCAAGTCCTTATTGGGAAAAATCTGTGAAAATACATACAAAATGGAAATTTTCATATCACTTCAATATATACAAGATATACAAAGGATGTCAATGGCAAAAAAAAGTCCAAACAAAAAAACAACAAATACATAAAAACCCAGTAGTATAAAAAAAAGTCCTGACTTTTTGTCAGAAGAAATCTGTTGAAAACAGCTCCACAAGTTTCCCACAAATCTCTGTGTTACAGTGAGTTAAAAGGAAGTGCTATAGATGTGTAATTTTGATGATGGTTTCAGCTCCAAACCTGTAACCAAGGAAAGATATCCACAAGGCTTCCACGTGCAATGGTCTGGACAATACCGTCATTATATTCTATGACCTGCTGGAGCTCGGGGTCGTGGGCATCATAGGTCGACCCGAAAACCAGCCTGCACACCACATTGGTGACGGCTCGCATAAGCATTGGACCCATATCCACAGACTGCCCCCTGCAGGCCTGCAGGTCCGAACACAGGTTATCTGCAGCATCTAATACTGCAAACACAAAAACAGGACATATGGATAAAGCTGATGTATATCTATACAACATGTACTATGTACACATTAGGTCTTGAAGGTTAATTATTTTTATCTCTTAATGAATTTATTAAAAGATAAATATATTACCTTTTTGGCATGGTATATTAAAAAAAAATAATAATTAAAAAGAAAAGTAAGGAAACAAATGCAAACCAGAGGCAGATTTGGACATGATATTCTTTATGATGTTATTACCAATGGTACTGACGTAGCTAGTTAGTTTTATAATTAAACCTAGCTAACATAAAGTTTTTTTTTTTGGAAGGAACAATACCTCTTTACCTTGAATTATCTTTGTGCTGTTCACACAAAGTTACTTCATATTAGTTTTTTTTTTTAGGAGATTATTTAGTAGGATTATTTAGTATTTTTTGAAGGAGTCTCCAGTGTTAGCACTTTGTAACTTTGTCAGATGTAAAGCTGAAACTTTATGCTTTCCGACACAGCAAAGTCTTCAGGACAGAGGATTTGGTGCTGCGCGGTTTCTCAGTAACATGAAAAGCTGTTTTTTTGTCTTATTAGCTTCAAGAGAGAGAAAAAAGAAAAAAGAGAGGCTGGTGTTTCACATAAAAAAGTTTATAGCCGCAAGATCACGAGTGATAACACGAACTAACTTCACAACATTAAATGTAACAATAAATGGATAAAACATATCAGGATGTTCTGTTGTAGTTGATTATTTTCCTATGACAGCACAGCCCATCATGTTTTATTCCTTATATAATACTATTAATGAATATATCATCAATATATCAATGCATTTTGCTTACTTCAAGGGATGAGAAATGCATGATGTACGTACATGTGCACTCATCCTGCCCTTCTGTGTGTGTGTGTGTGTGTGTGTTTATACCAATAGTCTGGAGCTTGCTGGAGCCCTCCCCAAACAGCGCAAAGGAGGACTGCACTAGTCTGCGATGATTCCTCCACAGTGTGTTGTAGTCTGCAAACGCAATGTCTTTCCCTCCTCGAGTCAGCACGTCTGTGGTAACCTTGACAAATTACAGAGGACAAGGTTTCACAGGATGATCGAGCAGTGTGTGTGTGTGTTGGTAATGAGGAGGGAGGGCAGTGTTTATTTGGTGGTGAAAAATGCAGAACTAAGGTCGTTGTTGTATTTCACATCGGGAAACGTGTTCAAGCAAGAAGGTCAAATCAAGTCACTGAATGTATTCTGACCGGCACACAACTGGTCAGTGTCTATGTCTATGTCTTCTAAACCAGAGATCTGGGTTATCTATAGTGTAAAGTCTAATCCTGGAATGGATTGAAAACAAATAAAAATTTCATTTTCAAATATTCAGCACTATGATGAATATAATAGTAATATATACTTTATGTATTACATACAGTAACACATACTTTAGGACCTACAGTATGTTTCATATTTTTTTCTGTTCTATAAAGATTCATGTGCATCTAAAATGCATTCTCATCTCAAGCTTATGAACAAGCTTTGTGAACACCCTATTTTTAATTTTTTTTTTTTTGCTTACACTGAATCAAATAGCTAAAAAATAGAAATCTTAGTAAGAAATTATTATAAAATAAGATGTTTGTGATTAAACAAAAAGATCTTGATTGCTGTAATGAACACAACGTATATTTGTCTCACAATTAATGCTAGACTTCTCTGAGTCTTGTATCTCCGGGCTTGACCTTTCTTCCCACAAAGTGTAGTATTTGTTTAGTGCTTTTCTCTACAGACAATCCAGATATAGATTTAGACCCTTAATAAACAAGGCAGATGTGATAGTGGCGAGAACCCCCGCTCAAAAGGTTACCTGTCATCTACTAGTGGAATAGTGCAGTTATGGATTATTAGAGTACACAGATTTTGATTAAAGACAAACAGCATTAAGTATGTTCATTACAATCAGACTGTGAATAAAAGTCCTGAGATGAGCACATGACAGTGTGTATGATTACAGCAGCAGTTCCTGAGTACTAATTTACAGTATCCAGGAGATATTATTAACTGAAACAGAGTGACATTGGGCATACACTGATTTTGGGAAGTGAAATCCTTAGCATATTTACATGGTCCCATCCAGAAAGCTTCAAGCTTTAAGAAAAGCCACTTTAGTATCTCATTAGGACCTGAGAGCGACCGTTGTTCTATTTTATTTAGGAAACTTAGAAAATTTTTGACCCGCATTTTATCACAGAAGAAATAGTTAGTAATGTTATATGGTATAATTTCTCAAAACTCTATTTTGCCAACACAAACACATCCCAGATAAAGCCATTTTGTGAACTGAATAACAGCTCTAGGTGATATCCAAGCAGTATTAGTGTGTGCTCACCATCTTGGGCCGTCCAGCGAAGTCTTTGCCCCGGTGCAGCAGCACCTCTCTGGCCAGTGTCACCTTGCTCACCACCAGCGTGTAGTGCGGCCCCATGTACAGGCTGAAGAGCGGCCCGTATTTAATGGCCAGCTTGGAAAAGAGCAGATGTGGAGGAAGAGGTGAGCGCAGGTGCAGCAGGCTGCCTAGAACAGGCACGCTCGGCAAACACGGCAGCGCTGTGACACCTCCAGAGGACTGGCGCCGTCCCAGCATGCATTTCAACACAAGCAGAAGCAAAACACCAACAATGCAGTAGAGTGTTAGAGTCTCAGGGGAGCTGAATAGAGTGATGTCCATGATGAGTGTGTGTATGTGGATGGCAGTACAGTTGATCAAGTCACTGTTGATGTGTATGAAATGTGTTCTCTGTGTGTATAGATGTGTGGGAATGAAGAAACCAAGGCTCCAGCTCAGAGCATTTACAGTGCAGAAGGAGGCGGGACATTCACACAGCCTTCGTCAGGGGTTAAAGGTCATGGAGACCCTGAGGGTCATGGAACTGATAATAAACCTGTTGATGTGGTCATCATCTGCATCTCTCTATATCTATTTAGAAAAATCCATAAACTAATCAGTGTAAAAGATGTTCTTCAATACACATATAAATACAGTATTTGTGTATATACTTTAGGGGTCAAAGACAAAGAAAAGATCTTAAAGCAA
The DNA here is from genome assembly GCF_027358585.1 of Pangasianodon hypophthalmus. NCBI lineage: Eukaryota > Metazoa > Chordata > Actinopteri > Siluriformes > Pangasiidae > Pangasianodon > Pangasianodon hypophthalmus. The sequence goes on from NC_069725.1 coordinate 21,323,597, forward strand.
CAAAAAATGCCACTTTATGTTTTAAAAATTGTAATGCCTTTACACTGAATGACTCTGTACTTTAGAACTTTTTCTTAATATTTTATTTATTTATTTAAACACCTCAAAAAGGGTCAGTGGAATATATATCCATATTAATAATTATTGATTGATACTTTATGCATAACCCATAATTCTATTCTGTAAAGCCAGTATTCTGGAAAACTTTACTTCTTTTTTTCCCATTTTTAAATACCATTATGGGAAAACAAAAATAAGAAATATCTCTGTATATTAAATTATTATTTATTAATCCACAATCTGATTTTATATATTTGCCCTATCAATTTTTAAATATGAATCTGATTTTGAATCTGATACACATGATAGTTATAAAAAAGTATATTGTGTATATTTGCTTTAAATCAATTATGCCAATGTGAGTGCACAATGACTTTATACATATTAAAAATAATATAAAGGGTTATAAAATGCCATTGCAATCCATAGAATGGATTCTTTCTTTCGGGTTTTTTGTAACTTATCCCACATCAGCCTTGAGAAATGTTCTTTGTTAAAAGTCTTTTTTTTAGTATGTATGTGTCCATATGTTATCCCTCTTCTTGTAAACACGTGCTCATATCAGAAGGCAAGAGAAAGGTATAGAATAGTCTATATTTAATCAGTGATTTCTGCTTAATGATCATCTTTCATCTTTTTGAAATCTTTTTTTTTTCTCTTTCTGTCACCTGTTCCTCCATCTGCTTCATATAAGAAGCTCTTCAGTCTCTGGTGTGTGAGCAGTGTGGACTTTTGACGCACATTATGACTATCAGTGCATGTGTGCCAGACTCGCTTTCTTAGTCAAGGCCATGTACATCTCTTAGCCAAGGACTCACACACACACACACACACACACACACACACACACTGCGGACAGAGAGAGAAACGGATCTGTAAGATGAATGTTTCAACTCTAAATATAACCCAGTGTGTCAGAGATACTCAGATGTTCACATGGAGGAGGACAGAAGTACAGTGTCTCTATGTGCGCTCACATTCTTCTAGCAGCATGAGACTGAGCTATGATCAGCTTTCTGTTGCTCTAAACTCTAATCCTGTCCATTAATGACTAATTTCAGATATAAAATTAAAGATGGACCTGTGTTGAACCATACTTTCACCTTCATCTGGCCCACGCAAAGCAAACTTATTCGAATATGGCTGCCAGAACAAGATATGGACCTGAAGTTATTTTACAAAATGAAATGCTACAAAATCATTAAATATAGTTGATTGCATCACTTCTGGCCCAGAATCCAACTTTAAATGCAGCTGCATGCACACTGTAACAATAGCCAGACTATAAAAAATAACCCAATTTGGGTCAATTTGGAAACCCAACAAGTTTTTAAAACAACTTGTGGGTAAAAAATGATTACATTACTGGGCTAGACACCAGTGCTGGCCAACAATCCAAGATAATGTTTCAGAGAAACGTGAGGTAATTTTTGACTAGAAGTAACATTACCATTAACATTATTATTTAGCAACCCAAAATTATGCTAACTATAAATATGATTATGTCAGAACAGAATCTAATCTTTAAATGTTGTAAAATCTTTTTTTAGAAATGATTTGCCATCATTGCCATAACAGTCCTTTATGTCCTTTATAAAATTAGTATATTTCCATGTATTTTGAAAATGGTGGGTTATTATTACAACTTAGTTGCTGGGTTTAGCGTGTTGGATTAGGTAGGGTTCACGTGACTCAAATTGGATTGATAATGGGTAACTCTACATGCTGGATCGTGAATGTGGATCTGAAAGGGAAGAGGCATGGACAGTGTTGCATCAAGATTCATTTTCTGGAATTTTCCACTGCATCTGTCATGCTGCAGTCTGAAGTATGCACTGGATGCACTGAGTCAGTAAACTCTCTATAGTATAGTATAGAATGTATTCATGATCGCTGGGGAGACCCTGAATTTTCTTCAGCAGTCTCAGATGCTAAAACTGTTGTCTGGCTTTGTTCACCTGAACTTGGATGTGATGAGTCCAGGTCAAGTCCTCAGAGATATGTACCCCAAGGTACCTGAAGCTGCTCACTTTCTCCACGGGGGTCCCACTGATCTCGAGTGGGGTGTAGTTCCACTGTTGCCTCTACCTGAGGTCCACAACCAGCTCCTTGGTTTTGCTGATGTTCAGAGAGTGACAGTTAGCCTGGCACCAAGCTTCCAGTTTTTCCATCTCATCAAGGTAGGTGGCCTCACTGTGGTTGGAGATACTGGATATTGGAGAGCTACCCATAACCACTATGTCTTCAGTAAACTTGACTACAGAAGTGGAGCTGTGAGAGGACACATAGTCGTGTGTGTAGAGAGAGTAGAGCAGGGGGCCCAGGACACAACCTTGTGGGGCTCCAGTGCTCAGGGTGATGGTGAAATCAGCTGCAACTGCAAGCAATGAAAGTTTCTGTTCATATTTAATTTATAATTTAACTAAAGTTTTAAAAATTAGATTTCTGTATTAACTAGACATTATGTAGGAAATAACTTTTTAAGTGTAGTTTGGCTCGCTAGCCTGCTAAATGAAAGTAGCTAATGTTATCTGAGGGGGAAATATGGCTGAAGTTGACTTTTTGTAATAAATAAGGCAAATTCGTATTTTTTGTAAGAATATTTTAAGGATTAGGTTAAATTCTTACATAAATATATTTACAGTTACCATTAAGGTTCCTAATTTTGGATTGTTACATAGGCTAATTATTAACAAATTGGGTTAACAATCAACCTAGCATGCTAGCTCAACATCCTAACCCAAACTCACTGGGTTAAACAACCAGGTGGATTAGTCCAAACGGAATCCAGAGCTGGATTTCCAAATTGACCCAGAACTGGGTTATTTTTAGGCCAAGCTGCACAGTTATTTTAGAGAATATAAATCATATAGGTTGTGTTTCAGTGTCGTGTGCATGACATGAATACATGAGCCCTTTTCTTAACCAGTTTTGTCACCCATTTTGCATATTAATTCAACTGAAAGGCAATAACTGTCTAATTATCGTCGTGTTGCTCCTTACATTGTTTAGAATGACTAATACATGCACAAAGTGTCTATTTTTGCCGTGAGAAAGAAGACAACACGTCTGCTGTTTGCTAATCATTGTCGCTAGCTGGCTAATGCAGAGGCGAGCTCATTTCACAGACTGCCATTTCCGCCTCTGGAGGAGCAAGCAGCAAGCAGCAGGCAGGCGCGCGCTCTGTGGGCGGGACTATTTCGGGAAGGGAGGCGCGGAAAAGCCGCCTCGTGCTGACAGCTCGCGCTGTGTGTAAAAGGGAGCGGGTGGCCCCGGTGATCTCCCACGCGAGGGGATTCACACGAGGGAAAAATCCTAAACAAAAACGTCGGAAAACACTGTGAATCACGGACATCTCTATTTATGTAGGGTACAGTACCATTTATGGTCAACATATCCGGAAGCAGAAATATAATTTTAAAAGTTTCAGTCCCACAGTGTAATTAATTTTTTTTTTTTTTTAATTTATTATTTATATTTTTTATTTTTTTATTTTTAGTATTTTAAAGGTCAGCCTCTACCGTTGTTATCGTTTGTCAAGCTACAGTGTTTATAATAATAATAATAATAATAATAATAATAATAATAATAATAATAATGTCACACTTACAAACCGTAAAGACTCATTTATATTAATGTTAATATTATTAATATTTACATTATTAATAATGTCAACCTAAATTCCAGTAATGTCTAACTACGAAAAGTGCTGTTTATATGATTTTTTTCAATCTACATTTTAATAAAATGCAACATATTTTGGTTCTATAAATAGTTAATATCATAATAATATGATGGTCTTTATTTGTCTAATGAGAGTAATATTCCATTAGCTAATTATACCCTTAAATATCTTTTTTTTCCCCGAAAGCCTTGAGAGCAGATGAACTGAAGGATTCACTCAGAAAAAATAAAAAGGTGTAAAGCATATAGTGTATTTTTTTTTAATTAAAGCTAGATAATTGGACCATATTGATCCTGAGCTTACTGTCTGTGCACAGTTTTGCACATCTGCCGCATGTCTGCATGGGTTTCCTCCAGGTTCTCCAGTTTCCTCCCAACCTACCAAAAACAGCCTACTTGTAGACGGCTTGACTTTGAGAAATTGCCCCCAGGTGTGAAGAAGTGTGTGAATTTGTGTGTGTACGGTGCCCTGCTATTGGACTGGCACCTCATCTAGGGTGTTTTCCCACCTCACACCTAGTGTTCCCAGGATAGGGTCTGGATCCACCGTGACCCTGACCGGGCTAAAGCGGTTACTGAAAGTGAGTGAACTGGAACATAATTACCTTTCAATGTAAAACTTTACGTACAAAACATGATGATGATGATGAGGATAGTGACAATGATGACGATGACGATGATGATGGTGATGGAGATGATGATGATGGTGGTGATGATGACGATGGAGATGATGATGACGATGACAACAATGATGATGATGATGATGATGCTGATGATAATGATGATGATGATGATGATGATTATTATTATTATTATTATTATTATTATTGTTGTTGTTGTTGTTGTTGTTGCTGCTGCTGCTGTTGTTATTATTATTATTATTAGTAGTAGTAGTAGTGGTAGTAGTAGTAGTAGTAGTAGTAGTAATGGCAGTATTCCAGAGTTATGAATGACGTTTGAACTCATATTATCCTGCAAAGTGCTTAGTGTCTGCACATGTTCAGCATCAGTAACACAATGTCCATGATTAACTTTTTTTGTATATTCAAGTCAAGTCAAGTGGCTTTTATTGTCATTTCAACCATATACAGCTAATTAGTACACAGTGAAATGAAAAAGACGTTCCTCCAGGACCATGGTGCTACATAAAACAACACAGAACTACAGGAGACTACACAGTATTACACACAGATATTACAGAAAAGGCAGTTTATCAGCGTTGTTAATGTGACATATCATGGATGGACAGAGTTTTTTTTTTTTTTTTGTAAGACTAGATCTACATATTGTTTTAAACCAATGCTGTGAAGTTTAAGCGTTATGGACAAGTGACATGTCTGAAACTATAGAGCTCACACAGCTGCATGGCTGAATATGGAGTAGTATAACAAGTGCATTGGGGAACAGCTTTACAACGCATTTCATGAATCCACGCATGAATCTGGATGGTGTAGTAAGCTGTTATACTGTTACACCGATGTCTGGCTGATTCCTCCCAGTGTAAAATCGTGCGTTACATAACACGCAGTAAAACGGCGCCATGCTCCACTAATCTGATTTCATGCACACAGGTATGCATGCATGGCTGCAGCAGAGATTTCAGCACCTGCCAAACCCACGCTTTTCAGGCATTATGCTGTTCAGCAGGAATGTAGTCTGGCAAGAAGTTCAGCCATAAATTAGGATAGTTTTGACCTAAATCTGAGAGGATGCCTAGGGATGAAAGATGAGAGCGCGGATGGCGGATGCTGCAGCCGCAGTGTTGTGGTCGCTGTCCGCGGTGCTGAAAGCTGCACACAGCCGCAGCTTCTGCTGCAAACCAGGGCGACTTGTGGATCTCAGACCAGCCTCATGTCTTTTGCATTCATCCTGTTTTGTAAAAAATAAATATATACTGGTTTTAGTTCAGCGAGCAAGAAAAAGCAATCACACCCTGTAACGCAAAAAACACAAACAGGAGCTATTAAACATCTATGCAGATTTAAAAAAAAAAAAGAGCTGGCAGGATGTATTTGCATTAATGTGTGTCAGATTGGGTTTATAAAATCACTCCTCTATACGCACATTCAGCAGTGGAGATGCTGTAGCAGGTTTAATGGCGGATTGTTATTAGGATAAGATTAAAGGCTTTGTTGTTTCACTAGACAATATTTTCCACAAACAGAAGACATTTAGCATTAGTGTTTAATAGCAATCCATCCACAATCAGCTCAGTCTCCTGTTCAGTCTGTTTTACCGCATCGGTCTTCAGGACAATCGCCTCTGCGTCACATTCCCCCGTGCCCATTTTCGGAGGGGGAAACCCCGTCACATCCTCTGCCCATGTATGGGCAGCAACGGACCGAAGTCGGTACACGGCGGGGAATCCTCGAGCCGACGTAGATGAGAGAGAGGCGGAGTCCCGGTTAAGCCGACCGGTATAAAAGAGGGACGAGGGATTCCGGTAAACGTAGCGACGGCGAAGAGCAACCGAAGACCCACCGAACGATCTGCGCCTAACGGGAACGCACAGGGAATCCCGAAACCCAAACCGGAGATTGATTACTTCTCACTCACACGCTGGCGGATTTGATCGTTTGATCCGTGACTTGTGGATTTGCACCGCACTTTTTGATTCACAGCCAAGGAAACATTATGATCAGTACAGTGGACTTCAGCGCGCTGGACTTTCTCTGCGCAGCGACGGAAAACGGCGCTCAGCCCGAGCGTGATGCCGGTAAGTCCGCGGCATGCATTCCACCAAGCTTTGCATGAAAACACATCTAAAGCAAATTACAATTTTGACAATTTTGAGTTTTGTAGAAATAGTAAAACTGATGCATATCTGTAGCCTAATCGATTGATCTAATTGATGCACAGATTTCATTAGACCCAAAGCAGTGAGTCATATAGTCTATGCATCAGTAGGTGCAAGCTTATGTAATGACACCTCTCTCTCTCTCTCTCTCTCTCTCCCTCCCTTCCTCTGTCACTCCCACCCTCGCAGACTTTGAGGGGCTTCTGAAGCCTAAAGTTGAGCAGCCGGATCCTGCTTTCCTCCCAGACCTGAGTGAAAGCTCGGCTGACGGTCTGCCTCCTTCCCCGCTCACATACACCGGCACCTTCCACACCGAGCCAGCCGCGTGCAGCGCGGACGCGCTCCTCAACATGATCACGGAGATCGTGGGCATCTGCACAAATCCCATCTATGACAGCCACCGCGATGACTTCTCGCAGTCGGTGGCGAGCGCGAGCTCCCGCGGCGGCGCGCTCTACAGGCAGGGCTCGGTGGGCTCCACGGGCAGCTCCACGCCCTCGCTGGGATCCCCTGAGCCGCTCTGCAACGATCCCTCAGATGACTTCATGGATGTGGCGAGCCTGCAGCAGCTGTTCCCGGTGACTGTTAAAAAGGAGCGCGAAGAGGACTGCCGCGGCTGCGACTTCTTTGATGAGTTGCGGGTATCAGACACCCGCCTCTCAGATCAGGACGCAGACCTGGACGACATCATCGACCTGCTTTCCCCACTCTGTCCTGAGACGGACTCTTTGGACACTCCTGCTTTGGACACTTGGATAAAACAGGAGCCGGTTTGCGCGGAGCAGTGCTCACACAGCGCTCCTCTGAGCGCCTCATCAAACCAAACTCCCGCCACCACTCCATCCACTCTTACCGGAAACGCCTTCTACAGGGCAGCCTTCCCCAACGGCCAGGTGTTTGATCTGAACTGCTCCTCGGTGCTGGACTCTCTGCTCTTCTCTAACGCTTCAACCACCAGAAGCCGAGGTCAAGCGACTAAAAAGGGCACCAGGAAGGGCGCCCCGCGTGAAAAGCCCTTTTCCTGCCCGGTGGAAAACTGCGATCGTCGCTTCTCGCGCTCTGACGAGCTGAACCGCCATGTGCGCATCCACACTGGCCACAAGCCGTTCCAGTGCCGGGTGTGCATGCGGTGCTTCAGCCGCAGCGACCACCTGACCACGCACATGCGCACGCACACCGGTGAGAAGCCCTTCTCGTGCGACGTGTGCGGGCGCCGCTTCGCCAGGAGCGACGAAAGAAAGAGGCACTGGCGGGTGCACCTCAAGCAAAGGGAGAGGATGCAGCAGAAAGCCGAGCTCTTGGCTGCACGCGCTTTCGCCTTACCCGGACTCGTGTGAGCGCGCGCTGTTGAGACTAACCCTTTCTGTTCACCCGCTATGAAGGAAAGCCTCTGGTTAAAGTAAAGCACAGTTCACCTGCGCGAGCCGGTTCACCAGATGGAAGCGTGAAGCTGAAAGTTGCAATCACGCAAAATCCGGGGGATTGACTGAAGAGAAAAGTGGCGCTATTTTTCAGCACTTCCGGTGGACTTCCGGTGCGCAGGCGCCGCGCTGTCCCCGCTTTGACGAGGTCATAAATAACTGCACATAACTTGGACTCTCCATCGACTGTCATTTTTTTGCCATTAATGAAAATGCATGTTTTATTCAGTATGTTATTAAAACTGTATGGCACTGCTAGACCATGTCAGCATGCACATGATCCAACTTTCTATGGTCTCTGTGTTGTATTTTGATACTTCATTGTGTATAAATCTGAAACTAAAGAAGCCTATATTTGTATATTTTCGATGGTTATTTTTCTACTGAACAAAATGAGAGAAGAATATCTTCTTATAGATTTTATCTGATTGTTGTATTCAACTTTTGACACTGGAGCGCGCTTGACTGGTTCCCTGCGAACCAAATGCAGATGAAGACATCAACATAGTAGTTGAGTTTCAGTAGCACACATAGTTGTGCAGATATCTTTTTTTGTCTATTTGCCTTTAAAAAAAACAAATGTTACTGTGCAATGCCACGCTGTTTAAAGCCTAATGGGTATTCCAAATAATTTATGAATGAAATAAAATGGACTATTTATTGATTACATTTGTTACATCTGATTTATTCTCTCTCTCTCTCTCTCTCTCACACACACACACACACACACACACACACACACACATACATATCTTTTTTCATAGTCTTGAACTTCACTTCCACCTCTTATATATTTCCACAGCGCCCTCTGCTGCTAAACAGCCTGAATCCTCCTTTCTTTTCATCTCCAGAGCTGAAGATGTGTGCACCACCCTTTTCCAGAAACATCTGTGCCATTTCTAATTTAATGACATGCACCTAGACAGTGTGTGTCCTTGTGATAATCAATATGCATCATCCTGATCAATGTCGCACCACGGTTTTTTTTTTTTTTGTCCATTTCTAGTAACAGATTTCAATTTCCAAAACATGGAAACATCTTATGGCTAATACATTATTAGTTACACATTGTTGGTATCATCTATGTCTAATATACGATATACAATAGGTTATTATTTTATATTTAATACATCTAACACTCCCAGTCCTCAACCACTCCACATGCGCGCTCCCGTCCGACGTGCCGTGACGTCAGAAGCGACCCCGACAAATGAACGCGCTCTCGAGGAAGGGTTCCGGGGCTCTCACATCGCCTGGTCTTGAGCTAAAAAAAAAAAGAGGTCAGATACAAAGATGGGTAACGGAAGGATGTGTAAAAGGGTTGGGAGCCATTATAGCTGCAGCTGATGCGCTACGGTGCGTGTGTGAGGCGCAATGTGCGGGAGAGACACGCAGGGAAACTGAGTGAGTAGCCTACCGGATCAGTTTGTCCATTTTAAGCTGGCTGGTGAAGCAGTCGTCATTAGAAGTAGTCTATGTTTATGATATTATGAATTAAAGCTGAAGATTGGCTGGGTCGCGTTGCACTGTACTGGCGTCACTAATAAATTTAAGCCAAATGAATCCAGATGTGTCGTGATTGTTGCTCTAGTGACTAAATCATCCATACCGTATATAATGTATCATATTTTCGACTAATGGCTGCAGGTACATTAGAAATGATCATTGACTGAACAAACAAGAGTCATACCCATTCAAACACCAGCCTTATATATGATATTGAATAGCAATTTATTGTAAATAAATTCAAATTATATGTAAAAATGCAATTCTAGGAAACTACCCTAATAGACAGATCATTTATTTTGATCAGGAAACACAAAAAACAATGCCATATCCTTATCTATACTGGATAATGTAGAAATTAAAGTATCTTCCAGTTCTTCCGGGTTTGGGGGTTTGCCCAGTTTTGTGTCATCATAATACCCCTGGAAAATTAGCATGCTGTCCACATTCCAACAGATAACCAGAAAGTCTCTCTCTCTCTCTCTCTCTCTCTCTGTCTCACACACACACACACACACATGAGACTCAGGGGGATGACACCAAGACATGAATAAATAAGATGGATGGTGTATATACAGGTTTTGTAGAGAGTGTATGTGTGTTTAATTCAGTCAAGTGTGAGCAGAACAGAGAGGCATTAGTGTAAAGCCTTGGGAAGTGTTTTCAGGGGAAAGTAGCTACCGTATGCTCAAAAGTAGCTAGAAGTCTCCAGATGGCATCGTCGAATAATTAGCAATTTCGTTCTATCATTGTGATATTCTGAATATCGAAACATGTTCCAGGATGAAGGAAGACAAGTGCAGGACAGTCACTAATGTCTATAAAAGGCACTGGTTATAGCCAGCTTATATAGTTATATAGTTGACCATATTTGGGTAATAGAAGACCCTTCTTGTCTAATCAAATGACTCTTTCAAAATAAAACTGTTTGTACCTAAGCTAAGATTAACTAGTTAATACATAGTGGAATACTAATTACTATGTAATGGCCCAGTATTGGGCTTGGTCTTAGACATCACCCGCATATTGTACTCCAAATATAATGCACGCACACAAAGAAAAGGAGGTTGTGTGTTTTAATGCTTATTTCAGACCTACTCTTATTAGAATTAGACAGCAAATAGGGGGTGAAGATGGAGCACTGTTGCCATGCTGTGCTAAACAGAAGACATAGTCTGACCTATTTACTGTTCTGCTCTTTCTCCACTGAAAGTAGATGCATGGGGTTAGATAATATGGCAAAGGAGAGGTAATGCAGGAAATAGAGGGCCAGAAGTATGTACGTTAGGAGGCATAGCACAAAACGCAATAGCTGCAAAATGCCATGTCCTGGCCTAGATGTTTCATTGCCAGTAGTGAGGTTGATCAGCTCAGATAACCATCTGCAGAAGCAGTAGAATAGGTAACATGCTTGGACAGCGTACATCTGGGTGAAGAGCTCCATCTTGTGAGACCACTAGTGAAATGATACAAGCATCGTACAAGTGTGGCCAAAAATATTTGCTCTATCATTGATAGAAGGATGTGGCTAGATAGATAAAGCTCTCCTCTGAGAGTGATAAGCTGCTAAATTCTGCCTTGAAATGTGCTTAGAGAATTCTGTCTGGAACTTACCACTTTATGGGCCACATCTCATAACTGCAGCATCTGCTCTGCCTCCTTTTTCCCTAATAGGCAATTCTCAAGGCATACATAGTTTTAAAAGAGGGGACAGGTTGTTTGGGTGAAATGCGAGAGCTTGTCAGTGTTTTACTTGTAATTGTGATACACCTTGCAGGCAAACAAGGATGTCGACTGCTGCGGAGCAGCCAAAGCATTGCCCTGACTGTGGAGAGCTGTGCGGTTTTGGGGATGTACTGAAGACCCACACATGCCAAATGATCTGTCTGACTCCAAGACGGAAATCTGAAGGGGCTGTGATGGCTCTTCCTGCCCAGACACAGAGCACTTCCTCCCTGGGGAACAGTGAGCTCAGCCAGCCCTTACATCTGGAGCTCCTGGATGCACTGAGCCTGGCTCCTTCAGCCACTGCTCCTCTGGCTCAGCTGCTTGTCCACCAGTGCACTCCCTCAGTCCTGTCCTCCACTGCCTCTCCCCCACTCTCTCCGTTCTCCAGGCCTGAGCGAGCACTAGCCCAGATGAGCACACCATGGCTAGCCAGGTTAGCCATGGAGGCTGGGCTCCAGCAGCTGACTCTGGAGGTTCAGGAGCATGTGTCCATGCGGCTGGGGTCCTTGCAGGAAGAGGTGAAGAGGAGGAGTGCGGAGGTGCACAGGGCTCATAGAGAAAGTGAGAGAATGGAGAAGGAAAAGCAGGAAGCCGAGGAAAAGGCGGCTGAGTTGGAGCGCCAGGTGGAGGTTTCTGTGGAGATGCTAGCAAGCCTGAGGCAGGAGCTGATGGAGCGGGAAGAGGAGCTCAGCCTCAAACAACAGTAAGTGTATTAGAGATGGACAGGTATAAAATGTTATGGTATGATAACCATAACTCTTAATGTCAAGGTTTTGGTCTGCTTAAAACTTTTTGGATTTTTGATATTTGATATCTCTTATTGGGAGCATTTTATGACAAATTTCTAACCATGCTAAAATATTTCTTTAATATACCCACTGAGGGTGTTAACGGAGGAATGGTCAAGATATAGACTTGTGAGTGTTTTCATTGCTGTTGCAATCAACCCCAATGCTCTTATCCAAAAAAATGTTGAGGTAGTTTGGATAAATAGAATTGAGGTAAAAGTCAATTCCGTCCAATAGTCAACCAGGTGTGGGATAAGGATCTTTCTCAAGGGCCTAATAGCGTCTCTCTGGCAGTCCACAGCGTCAAACCCACAATTCCCCCAGGACCATGACAGAACCATAACCACCAATTTTCCACTTTACCACTCTATTAGCCACTTTTTACCTGACAGTAACATTGGTTAATAAAGGGTGATAGCATCACCAGAATTGCTCTGAAGATCTTGGAAAGCCGTAAGGGAAAGGAAGGTGTCCAAAACATTTAGACTATCCATTGCTAAAGGGGAGAAGAGAAGAGAAAGAAAGAAGGAAAGAAAGAAAGAAAGGCAAGTGTAAAGCAGGAAGTTTAAAGCTAAAGAGATTGTATTAAATCAAGTTCAGATCAGAAGTTGGTGTTGAATGTGATAAGATTGAGATGGTAGTGAGTGACTATTGTGAGTGATTATTTCTGTTTCATTTTTCCTCACTGTTTTCTCAGCATATGTCTGAAACAGCACAGGCCGCCCTCGCTGCAGCCTGTAAAATTGCACGGTGCTGGAATTAACATCTTGTTGCCATGGCAGCTTTTCTCAGGGCTTTACTTGTTTTTGTGGGCGTCCGCTTCACTGCCTGTAGAAATGCACTTTGACAGGGCAGATGGGCAGAACCACAGGGCGCTGAGTGGCATGACTCGACACACTCTGCATGTGTGTCTGTGTAAATAGGTCACTGAGTTCACAGTCTTTGTTCTTTTTATGGAAATGGGTTGGCAGTGTATCAACACAGACAGCCATATACAATATATTACTAAAGACACGACATAAAAAAGTTTTCTGCTTTGAGAAGCCTTGTTCAGCTGATAGTGAGTGTGACTGTAGTCATGAATGTGTTTGAATGTGTTAAATCTGTTCTGATAAACGGTTGTGTGTAAGGAATATGACAAGGCGGGAATTTGAAAATAGATGGAAAATAGTTGCTTTTACCACCATGATGTTGATTATTTTAATAAAACAGCAAATCCCAATGTTTTAATCCTCTTATAGTGGAGCAATTTGCCAACAAGTGCATTTTTTATTAATTAAAGATGACACATCGTACTTTTTATCCATTTATAGTTATATTTAATAGACAAGTTAACAGACAAGTTAGTTCCTGTTAACACTTACATGCAGCCAAACAGTCTTTCTCTCACCAGCCTCAACCACAATGCACTCTATCCTGAGGGCATGTTGGAAAACTTGCAGTTACAGCTTTACCTCTGAGTGTTACAAAGAGCTGACACTGGAGACTCCTTCCATAAATGTTAAATAAACGTCTCCTTACAGAAAACGTCACTATATCAATGATTATACGCTATCTAATCCGTTTATATGGAGCATCCACCATACGAGTCACTAGTTTTGTTTTGATATTGAGTCTGTCTCCGCCCCCTGTCTAGTGATTGGTTTGTTCCCTGATTGTGCTCACCTGTCCCCAGTTCAGCTGAAATTAGTTTTCTATTTTCAGACATGGGCTACTTACACAAACACTTCCACATTACAAAGAAAAAGGGCACGTGTGCTTCCAGCTTGTCCACTATAATGACAATGCCATGATATTACACCCGATTTCTGCAGGAGCTAACGAGGAGCTACATATATGATCATTCATCATATATGTAAGAACACATGCAAAGCTGTTTTTAGTAAGCTGAAGAACACTTGCAAAGCTGTTTTTAGTAAGCTGAAGAAAGGCATCAGAATGTATGTTTCACCGTATATACAACTATGAAGGTAAGAAAGCATCTATTAATAGAAACAAACAACCAATGATGTGATTGTTGGATTAGCCTGAATAAACACTACACTGATCTTGCACCCTGCCTCAACTTACCACATATTACACTGTAATTATCATCTATTCATCTTGGCATTACTTCAGTTCAAGTAAAGATAACATGAGGAAAAAACCTTTCATACACCATGCACTGAAACTGCTATTTAAATTTAATGCTGTGTGTGTGTGTGTGTGTGTGTGTGTGTGTGTATCAGAGAGGTTTGTGATTTGGACAGGTTTGTCCAAGAGACCGCTCTGAGGGAAGCGAGCGCTAAGATTCGCCTGCAGAGCTTCATCGAGAATCTGTTGGAGAGAGCAGAAAGAGCAGAGCGACAGCTGCAGGAGCTGCACACACCCTCACACACACACACCGACATCACATCACCTGATGGATCCTTCACAGCTGCCGGAGGAGCATTTCACCGGGTAGGAGGGCTCACATCTAGCTTATTTAGCATAATAAAAAAAGCATTTAGTTAACCAAAGTGCAGGATTTCTGGCTTAAAGGGCAGCACCGGTAGGTCTGTGATACTAGGTATATGTCTAGTGTTTGGTTGGAAAAGCAATCCAGAATTTTTTAGACAGTGATATCTTTATCTTCTACGCCATGAAAATCATCATGTATAAATTTCATATCATCACAAGGCTGCTCCATTGCATTGAGTGCAGATTTGTTCTTTTTTTCTTGAATATGTCTTGTCATAATCGCCAAAAGTATAACATACCTTTATATTAATGTATCTTTATGTCCCCTCCTCTAGAGGAGCTACAGCGAATCAGGGATTTCCAGGTGTTGCTATTCACGATGTGATCACACAGGAAGTCCAGTTCACAGGTAATAATAACATCCTGTGTAGGGCATGCATGCATCTTTGTGTGTAAAACATTTTTTGTGTATTACACTGTTGTGTTTGAATGAGTAGTTGTGCCTCTGTTAGCCCTGTATTGTCTCCTGTGTGTTGGAGCACTGTCGATGAACTTGACTTTCTTTAAGTCTTAATATAAGTCTGATGATAAGTTTGCTCATTTTATATATGTGTGTGTGTGTGCTCTAATCAGGTCAGGGGTCTGTGAAGTGCTTCGTGAGCCACAGTGTTACCAGAGGAACCCTTCAGACACGGAGGCTGATTCAGACAGCTGGTCTGTCTATAGCACCGAGTCACAGGAGGGTCTGCAGCAGCATTATAGAACATACAACAAGAGAGGTAACACTAACACACACATGCACACACACAGACACACACTTACTAGTAGGGGTGTAATATTCAGGCTTCCTACGATACGTTGTGATGTTGATTCATAAGGCAACAATGCAATATTTGACAATACCACCGATTCTGCTACAAAACAATACGATTTCGATTCATAAGGCAACAATTCAGTGTTTGGTGATACTACAATACAACACAATTTTGCTTCATAATGCAACAATTTAACATTTGACAATACTACTGAATCTGATACAGTACGATTGCAAGGATTCAATAAAGCAAGTCATAAAGCAAGGATTCAATATTTGATGATACCACAGAATCTGATAGAATAAGATACAATACGATTTTGGTTCTTAAGGCAACAATTCGTTATTTGATGATACGACTGAATCTGCTATGATACGATTCCAGTTTATAACGTAACAATTCGTTATTTGATGATACGACTGAATCTGCTATGATACGATTCCAGTTTATAACGTAACAATTCGTTATTTGATGATACGACTGAATCTGCTATGATACGATTCCAGTTTATAACGTAACAATTCGTTATTTGATGATACGACTGAATCTGCTATGATACAATACAAATCCCATTCATAATGAAGCGATTAGAGTTTTGATGATACCACCGAGTCTGCTTTGATACAATATGAATCAGATTCATACAGCAATGGTTCGATATTTGACGATACCGCTGAATCTGCTATGATGCGATACGATACGATTCATAACGCAACAATTCGATATCTGGTGATACCACTCAATGTGATATGATAAGATATGATATTATTCTGGTTCATAAGGAAATGATTCGATATATGAAGATTCCACTGAACCTGCGAATATACGATTCCAATGCTTAAAGCAACGATTCGATATTTGATGATACCACTATATCGGCTACAAAATCTTTTTCTGGTGACTAAGCGGAACATGTACTCTCTGTTACAAAACACTGACACTGGAGACTCCTTCCATAAATGTTACACAAAAACGTCACCATCGTGATGTCAGTGAGTAGATGTTTCATCTGCCTGTGTTGTTGGATGTGCACAGATAACACCTCCTTCCACTGCCACCCGCTCCGTCATGGCAACAGGCCTGACCGATCAGTAATGTGTTCAAAGCGAATGAAGAGGAGGGCGTGGCTTTTCTGCGTCTTTCCTTACCTGGACACACACTCGCTCCTCATTGCTGCACAGGTGTGTGTTGTAACTTTACACTTTTGACAATTTAAGAAAGAAGGAAGAAACAGGAAAGAATTTTATATGAATCCTAAAGACACTGGCGGGTATGATTTGTGTTTTATGTCTTTTAAGAAAGGTGTGTGTGTGTGTGTTGTAGGTGTGTAAGGATTGGTGGAGTGTTGCCCGTCACCCTGCAGTGTGGACCAGAGTAACACTAGAAAATAGCCGCATTTCATCAAAGGTATGACAATTCTGTATAAACACACAAACACACACACATACCCGTCTATATTTGATTATAAAATAATCAATTTAAGTTCTGTGTTTTACCTTCTGTACATTGTTATAATGTCATGTGTGTGTGTGTGTGTGTGTGTGTGTGTGTGTGTGTGTGTGTGTGTGTGTGTAGTTTATGTCAACTATGGCTCAGTGGTGTAGTCGGACACACACGCTCATTCTATGCCACCTAAAACCTCGCTCTCGTGCCAAGAAAGAGAGTAAAGAGGAGTATCTGAAGAACACAAGGTATATATATATGCACACACACACACACACACACACACACACACACACACACACAAACAAATAATTTTTAACACAAGGCACGTGAATATCCACAGCAAGACAGACTGGCATGCACAGACACACATACTGTTTCTCCTTTTCCTCCTTTTTATAGAGGGTGTCTGGAGGAGGGGCTGGAGGCGGTGCTAAGGTCAGCAGGGCGGAGTCTTGTGTCTTTGACCATCTCTCATTGCCCCAACATTTTGACGGACAGGACACTGTGGCTTGTCAGCTGCCACTGCAGAGCTCTGCAAAGACTTACTTACAGGTGAATATCAAACTTAAACACACACATATACACACACTCATACATGGATACACACAAACATGTTTGCATATCAGACTACAGTGTGTGTGTGTGTGTGTGTGTGTGTGTGTGTGTATATGTGTGTGTGTATCTGGTGCTGTATTTGTGCTTTTAGGAGCTCATCAGATCCTGTAGGTCAGGAGGTGATCTGGGCTTTAGGGGCAGGATGCAGAGACATCACCAGCCTGAACATCGCACCACTACAGCCATGGTGAGTGTTCTTCATCATCATCATCATCATCACCAACCTGCACACTGCATCACTACAGCCATGGTGAGTGTTCTTCATCATCATCATCATCATCATCAACACCAGCCTGCACACTGCATCACTACAGCCATGGTGAGTGTTCTTCATAATCATCATCATGATCATCATCATCATCATCACCACCACCAACCTGAACATGTAACTATTACAGCCATGGTGAGTGTTCTTCATAATCATCATCATCATCATCATCATCATCATCATCATCATCATCATCACCACCACCAACCTGAACATGTAACTATTACAGCCATGGTGAGTGTTCTTCATAATCATCATCATCATCATCATCATCATCATCACCACCAACCTGAACATGTAACTATTACAGCCATGGTGAGTGTTCTTCATAATCATCATCATAACAATCATGATCATCATGATCATCTTCAGCATCATCATCACCATCTTTATCTCCAGCCTGGACATCACTAATAATATGGATGAATATGGATATAATCTGTGGATACAATCTTTGCCATGTTTCTTCTCTCAGCCAGCAGCCCAGTCGCTTTAGTAACCGCTGCTTGCAGACGATTGGCCGGTGTTGGCCTCACCTGTATCAGGTGGGAGTGGGCGGAGCTGGCTGTGGTCTTCAGGGATTAGCCTCTTTGGGTGAGTGATGAGAACGGTGACATTAGATGCTAAGATGTTAAATATATATTTAAAGTTATTTTTTTCCATTCTCTGTTACACATATTCCCTCTCACTCCACTGTCCACAGTGAGGAACTGCTCCGGTGTGTGTGTGTTGGAGTTGGACCACATGAGTGAGATGAGCCAACAGGGGGCAGCAGAGCTGTGCAGGGAAGGACTACAGCAGTTACACACACTCATCTTCAACTACACACCTGTTACTGCCAAAGCCATCCTGCACTTCCATAGTGAGTAGTGTACACACACACACACACATAGACACACACACATTATATTTCTCAGTTGGATTTTCCACATCACTCTATTTCCAGGTGTGTGTTTGAAGCTGAAGTGTATCATCGTGCTCATGAGTTCTGCTGATTACTTTGACGACCCTGAGAGTGAAGAAGCGAAGAGAATTTTTAGTGAGATGGTCAGCAGCCTGCAGGTCATACAGATGTTTCTTTTTTCCCGAATGTTCTGTGTTGTGGATTATTCGATGAGTTGAGGAATTTTTCTGACTGATTCTTCTCCTTACCCTCTTTAGGCACTGAAGAAGAGACCTGGCTTGTCAGACATCCTTCAGGTCAGAGTGGACCAGCGTGACATTCTACCTGACTCTTAAAGAAACCAAATATACACACACACACACACAACATCCTACCCACGGCCCAATTGTACCTAATGTAAAACTAGAACAATGGGAAACAGCATCAGGATTGGGTTATACTGTAATGTTTAATGTATAACAGTAACACACACACACACACACACACACACATACACACACAAACTTCCTGCACATTTTTAGACCTTATTCTCCTTGCATAGATACACACCTACACCTGTATACACATAAACACACACGCGCACACAGATACACACCTACACCTGTATACACATAAACACACAAACACACATATGCACACACAGATACACACCTACACTTGCACTCATACGTAAACACACACACTTACTGCACTTTATTCTCCACACTCAGATACACTCCTACACCTGTGCACACATACAAACACACACACTTACTGCACATTTTTAGATTTTATGCTCCACACACAGATACACACCTACACCTGTGCGCACATAAACTATAAACTGCAAGCTGTGTTGCCACGATGTTGGAAGCACACAATTGTATAGAATGTCTTTGTATGCTGTAGCTTTACAATTTCACTTCACTGGAGCTAAGAGGCTCAAACATGTTCCATGTTTGTTTATATTTTAATGTCTAACATTGTGGTAACGTGGTAACACACACACACACACACACTGCACATTTCTAGTCCTTATTCTTCGCACACTGATACACTCCTACACCTCTGCACACATACAAACACACACCAATACACACACAAGTCAACATCTATTCACCCACACATATACACAAAACATAAACACACACAAAAACACACACACACTGCACTTTATTTTCCACACTCGGATACACACCTATACCTATGCACTCCCCCCCTACACACACACACAAACATGCTAAACATTTTTAAACGTTATTCTCCACACAAAGATACATACCTACACCTGTGCACCCAGACATAAGCATGAAAACACAAATACACACACTGCACGTTTTAAGACTTTATTCTCCATGCATAGGTACATTCTTACACCTATGCGCACACACACACACACACACTTACTGCACTTTTCTCCCCACACTCAGTTGCATTCATATACCTATGCACACACACACACACACACACACACACACATACAAACTTACTGCACTTTTTTCCCCACACTCAGTTGCACTCCTACACCTATGCACACACACACACACTTACTGCACTTTTTTCCCCACACTCAGTTGCACTCCTACACCTATGCACACACACACACACACACACACACACTTACTGCACTTTTTTCCCCCACATTCAGTTGCACTCCTACACCTGCACACACACTCACACACAGGCTTCTAATTTTGTGCCACAACATTTGCCAGTGATTCAGAGACCCACGTTGGTTTCATGCAAAACGAAGACATTTCAATAACAGGAAGTCCGAGTTCAATAAGAGGAAATATGTCTTTAGGTAATGACATCACTCAGACTGGATGAATTAATGTATTCTTCCTGTGTTGTTTTGATTTTCATTTCATATCACACCTATTCAATGGTGCGAACTCACTTTTTTTTTCCACTTATGCGGTTTTATGCAGAGATCTGAGATATTACAGTCTAGAGTCTGAGAACAGAATACACTACTCTCAACTGATTGGATAAGAGAAGTGCTTATTAATGCAATAGAAATCTGTCATATAGACACGTGTAGTGGTTATAGGTCTGTTTATTTGCTTTAAGAAGTTATTTTCTTAATCAATTTGACAATCAGCTTCCTTGGTATTAAACTTTTTAAGTGCTTCCAAATGACTACTGATTCTTTAACGAATAGCAAATAAAACTGAGCAAAATTCTAACACTATCCTGGTGTCAGTGCAAGACTGAACATCCAGTAGCATGAAGGTAATCGTTTTGTTTGTGGACTTTGTTTAATTTATAATGTCTTCCGATGAGCACAGTTAGTGAAAAAAAAATTAAAAGAGAATACGTTGCGTGATCTGTATTCAGATGTTATAATGATCTACGGTGTTCCTGTTACAAGTGTAAAAGATTTGTCATCTCAAGTGCTTTATGTAAAGAATAAACCACTAGGGGCACGCTGTTATAGGAAAATAATCAATGAAGAGATGGTGTGATGAAGCAGAGTTACTGTTACCACCTTAAAGTTTATTTGTTATTTTATAATAACAGCACATCCTGTAGTGTTTCATTCCTCTTATACCACAGCAATTTTCCGACAATTACAATTTTTATATTAATTAAAGAACAACACGTCATAATTTTTATCCATTTATAGTCACATTTAATGTTGTGGAACCTCTACAAAAGAAGTTAGTTCCTGTTATCACTTACATTATAGCAACTCTAAACAGTCGTGTTACCAAGAAACCACAAAGCACAAAGTCCTGGAGATGTTTCTGAAAACTTAAAGTTACACAGTGTTAGAAAAAAAAACACACACTGGAGACTCCTTCCATAAACGCTAAATAAACATATCCTGACAAACATATCAACTATTCACCATACCAATGATTAGACATTTTTAAATCAGTTTATATGAAGCATCCACCACACAGTCCCTGTGTTAGTTGTTACTATAGAAACAATAACGTAATAGAACGAGCGCATTACTGTAATATAAACTTTGCTGGCACAACTGTAAGAATTGCTGTTATAGAAAATGAATAAAAAAGCCCTAACCAATCAGATTTGAGAATCCAACAGTGCTGTGGTATAAAATGTTATAGTGCACAACAAATGTCAGACACAACTGTTATTCAGACGAAATTGTATACAATCCCGAATAAAGTACATTTTCTCATGTTTTGTGAATATTGTAGTAAGACAAAGAAATAAATGTCAACACTCTCAGCATTTTCAACAGTTTTATGAATTGTTCTGGGTCAGTTTTCCTTTAAGAATAGTTTGTTGACTATTCCATAAATTGACATGTAGTATAACAGCTGACAAGTTCGAATCCCGATGATGCCACAACCATCTGTGGTTGGGAGTCAAGATTGGCTGTCCTCTCTGGGTGGGAGGGGCATACTCTCACTTCTGTCAATCAGAGCGACACTAGCCAATCTTGAGCGCCTTTGAGCTCATGTATGCAGAAGAGGGTAGACAGCTGCATGAGCAGCAGCATGCATTTGGCTGCTTTCATTATTGGTTTCATTAGTGTGTAAAATAAACATTACACAATGATTCAACAATACTACAACATGAGAAACATTATCTTTTCTCCAACAAAAACTCTTCTTATTATACTATATTACGTTACACATCTTTTTTGTAAATAGTATTTTCTCTTTAAAACGTGTGGCAAACATAAAGACATAAAGAATATTTAAAATGATATATTGCTGCCTTTGACCATGTTCCTGTTCCTGTTTCCTTGGGGTGTCAATACTATGTTGCACACATAAGATAAAACCTCTTTTTCATCTGTCACAATGTATAAAACAAGGAGATTTTAACGGCAGAGGTAGGTGACTGTTGACCTGCAGGTAATGAATAAAGTGAAATGCCACAAGCAAATCTGGAATTGGTGAAAATTTGGCAGGAAAGTACGCAATGTATGATAATGACAGTAATTACACAAACATACACAAAAACTTAGTACACAAACTATGCTCAATGCCTAGTTTATACACAAGCAATGCTCAGTGCAACGCTGTGGGAGTTATAAAGGATGGCGCCAGTGAAACATTTGCTGAGGAAGCTCACATGCTGGATGTAAGATATATGGTATGAAGTGCAACATGGCGTCACCTGTAGATGGTGCCCTAGCTAGCTGCCTATGTTCCTTCTGCACTGAATAGACAAGGCTATCAGTTGCTTTCTTCTTCTTCTAGCATTTCCAAAGCAGAAGAGAAACGGTGTTAATTGGATGGAGTGTTACTTGTACAGTATGCTGTGCATATATGAATTCTGAGATAGTGTGTTCATGGAAAAAAAAAAAACTCAAAAAAGGAAAAAAAAGACTCAAGAGCTGTTTTGCTAATATTTTCTCTGCCTCCTCTCTGACAGTGTGTGTCTGTGGTTCTCTCCAGATCTCTTTGTGCTTTTAATTAGCACCAAAAATAATAATAATAAATAACATGAGAAAATAATAGGGTTAGTGTGGAACAGACAATGGAGCTCTATTGTACTTAATGGCATTAGGAGGGGGATTTATGTGTTGGAGACTTCCGGTTGGGTTTCACAGCAGGACAATACTTATAATGTGTCTGGACAGTGATGGCTATCACACACACACACACACACACACACAGTCACACACACACAGAGTAACCCGTCGTGGTGCACTAAGACCCAGCGGACACCGGTCTCTAGGCAGAAGCTGATGCGCGCTCCCGACAGGCCCCTCACCTGCTGCGAGGCGCGCGCCCGGATGAGAGGATGTGCGCGTTCTCGTCAGCGGCCATGCTGCCCCGGTCACAGCGCGGCGCGCCCAGCACCTGCACGGAGCGAGCATCCATCCTCCAGTGGGACTTACACAGGCTGTGTGCTGAAGTGTGGTGCTCGTGTTAGTGTATTTAACTTTCTTTTAAGTGCGGTGTCGGATTTTGGATTTTTATGCCACAATCCTCGGACTGAAATCGATTACACTGAATCTGGATTATTCCCGGTCATAGCGGCGGCGCTTACCGGCTGACTGCAGTGTTTTATTGTAGTGTGAGCTGTTCATGGAAGAATCTATTAGAGGAAGAAGAGGTGCAGTACGTGTATTACGCTTTTGTGCCGAGTGTAGAAGTAAATGATGCTCGCGTGCCGCACGCCGCCCCTCTCTCAGAGGGGGTCACCCCGCCGTTTGAGCGCGCCCCGGCAGGCGTGAGGGATCAGCGCGTCGTGTAGACCCGGGAGCCGGTGACAAAAAGCGCATCGGGCTCCCTCTGCAGCACATAAATAACCAGAACGTGTCATATAAGGTAAAAAATGGCTCTGAACAGAAGCATCGAGCTGGAGCACTTTGACGAACGGGACAAGGCTCGGCGCTCGACGCGCGCCACCGGCTCCGGTTCTCAGTCCGGGTCCCGGGCGAGCAGCCTGGTGCCCAGCCCCGCTCAGAGCGCCAACTGCAGCTTCTACCGGACCCGCACTCTCCGCGCGCTCAGCTCCGAGAAGCGGGCGCGCAAGGTACGCTTTTACCGCAACGGGGACCGCTACTTCAAAGGGCTCGTCTACGCCGTGTCCAACGACCGCTTCCGGTCTCTGGACGCGCTGCTGGCTGAGCTGACGCGCGCGCTCGCCGACAACCTGCACCTGCCGCAGGGCGTCCGCACCATCTACACGGCGGACGGCAGCAAGAGGGTGACGAGCTTAGACGAGCTGGTGGAAGGTAAGACAAAGGAGCACCTGCAGGAACACCAGACAGGATAGACCTGCTGGATCGACCTGGCCTCAGGAAATGGAATTTCATATATTACTGCTAATAAATCAAAATTATTAATAATAGAAATGTATAGATTAGATCATATTACATATTATATTATTACAACTTAACTAAATCATACTTGGCATTCATACTGTACACCTCCATAACTACACTACACTAATTCCATACTAAATTATCAACAAAAAAAAAAAAAAAAAAATCATTAAAATAGCAGTCACTATTTCTGGCACACTGCATGGGTGGCACCCTAGAAAAAAAAAAACATGCTACCCCAATTGCCATCCCAAATCTGACTCTGATCTATTACTCATGCAATTCCTATTGAAGCATATCAAGCTCATGCTTATTTAAGTCATAATTTTAAAAATAATATTTAGTCACAATCTCTGCACTCTATGTAATCAGTACAGTAATGCCATTATTTAGCCATTCATTCTGCAAAGGCAACCTTGTCCTCTACATAATTAGGTGCTGTAACCCCTTAAGTCTAAAATCCTGGGCACGTACAGTACTATGCGGTTTTGGAAGTAGCCAATGAGCTCCTCGGAATGGTCACCATGGTAACCCAGTGAATTCTGGCCAGTAGAGAGGGAATCCAAATTTCATTCTGACAGCACAAGGTTTAACTGAGGGCAGAGCAAATGTAAAACCATGGACCTGGCTGAGATTAGTGGACACACACACACACACACACACACACACTCACACACACACACACAAAACCTCCCCCCTCTCCACGCCTCCCCTAACCCCACCCCCGGTCATTTTGCTGACAGCAGCATGCCTGCCCTGACAGTGCTGTAAACACAGAGCCATGAGTGATGCTAATGGTCGCATTGATTTGAATCATATAAATTGATTTGTCATTTCCAGAGCAGATATTACTTTTAACAGGCCTCCAGTCTATTAGCTTGCAGCCATTTGCGAGGCTTAACATCCTGTATATGAAACTCAAGCAGAGAGAAAAGACTTGGTGCCCTTTCTTCATACACTGCTCCTGGAGTCTTCTTCGCGTCCTCTAATAAAAGCTGTCACATTTTATTAATGCCATTCGTTTCATTTTACTAGGCATGTTACAAAACTACAGCCACCATTAACACCATTCATTTCACCTTACAACACACACTGTTAACATTTCACGTTCACTTTGCCTCCTCGCTCATGTCTGCTTCTGTGTGTTCCTCTGTCTCATTGCTGTGTTTTCATTTTCTCTAATCCATTTTATGCTTAGAGTTGCAGAAATCCAAAATTTGACATTGCCCTCTCTCTCTCTCTCTCTCTCTCTCTCTCTCTCTCTCTCTCTAATGCAGCAAGGTAGCACAAAATCCTGACCCCACATATACCCTGTGGACAGGGTGCTGGTTAACCAGTTGTATTCTATCTCTGTTTTGCACTTTGTTTTCTTTATTGTCTCTCCTGAAACCCAATTCCATCATTAACCACAGCTACCTGTATTTCAATAGGTGTTGAATAGAGCGGACTGAACTAATTCCACGTTTGAAAGGGGAGATTTATTTGTCTCTTATTTATTGTGCAAATATTATTTCATTCCTTACACCTTTCTTACACTTAAGCAGTGTGAAGTAAAATAGAAATAAAGAAACAAAAGGTAGTCAAAAATAAAATAGTAAACTGGCCAAATAATCAAATAATCAATAGAATAGTATCAGTGACTGAGAAAAGAAAAAAGTGTCTAATAATAGGACAAAAGTACAATAATTAAAATAATATAAATGTAATGGGTCATGTAAAAGTAAGGCAAGTTAAATATAAAGTGAATTTCCTTTAAGGGATTTTTTAATCAGTAATAAATGGAAAATGGCAAATTTTGGAGAAGGCTAGAACTAGATGATCTGGGACACGATTTGGAACATAGTTTTTCATATATTCAGAGATGTATGAAGGTGCTGTATCATTTGGGGTAAATAAAAGAGTAAGGGAATCTCATAGTCAATTAAAATCGGACATTCTAAGGTTATTCCAATTCCGAAGGTTTTAATGGGTTCCAGCAATATTGACATCTCTGGTAGTCAGCTGCGTGCCAGGGCCATCCACAGAGCACAAATCCAAAGTGATTGATTTTAGCAGTTTACTGCCTCAAATAGCATTCAGATCAATATTGGGAAATCCATTTATGTAGGTGGAGGATTTTCCTATATGAAAAAGGAAACCAATCCATACAAAAACAATAACAACCATGGCACTAATATAAAATTAGGTAAACATTAACCTTCTGTATTTTAGAGTTAGGGCTTTGTTGCATGTCGAGAACTGGTCATTAATTTGTCAGGTTTCCCAGACGTGGTCCAGTCCAGTAATCATCAAAGAAAAGTTTAACGTTCAAACGTGTCACTGAAAAAATATTCGGAGAGATCGACTTCCATTCGATTTCCATTTGTTTCCATTCACCGTTCACTGGACATTCATTGGACTTCCACTGGACTTTCTATTGAGATCCATTCAATGTCCATTTGAGTTTTGACTTTGCTTTGACATTCATCCGATTTTTGTTGAACATTCATTCAAATTTCATTCGATTTTCATTTGACATTCATTCAACATCTGTTAGAGGTCTATTGGACAGTCAATGGACTTTCATGGTCTTTCAATTTAAAAGAATTTTTTAAAAATGTTTTTGGATCATTAATTAAATGGTATTTCAAAATGTTGTAAAGGACCTTATGAGAAACGTAATATGATATTATTAGGTATAACAATTTTATAAACTTTTTCACTTGCAGGTGAGAGCTACGTTTGTGCATCTAATGAGCCCTACAGGAAAGTGGACTACACTAAGAATGTGAATCCTAACTGGGGTTCTCGGCTGGCGGGGACAGGTGCAGTGGCCGTGGTGGGCCGTCCGGGTTCGAGCGGGGGCCAGCGGGCACCGGGGGAGGGAAAAGAGAGTAAAGACTTTATCAAACCTAAGCTGGTGACAGTGATCCGGAGTGGTGTGAAGCCACGCAAGGCTGTCAGAGTGCTGCTGAATAAAAAGACGGCTCACTCTTTCGAGCAGGTGCTGGCTGATATTACAGAGGCCATTAAGCTCGACTCTGGAGCCGTGAAGAAGCTGTACACACTAGACGGGAAGCAGGTGGGTAGCATTTTATGTACTTCCAGGAGACACGTATTAGTGTGTGCAGAATAGGAATCATCAGTGTTTAACCACTCAGGCAATGTGTCAACATTCTGCTCTTGTCAGATGGGCTGTGCTGCAACAGGTGGCTTCTACGAATATAAAATTCCATACTTTTGAAGGGAAACAAGATAAAGTTTCAAATATAAATGTGCCATTTTATTCACAAAGTGAAATGCAGTATTCTTGTATTTATAATGCTCAACATAACAGAGGTTTACAGTTTTTGACCCCTTGCTACGATGATACAGGAGATAATTTTTAGTTAAAGCAGTGCACAGAGATGGCAATTCACTGAAGGGGAAAGGTCACAGGACATAAAAGATGCATTTGCTTATGGTAGCGGTTACTTTTGCTGCACGACAACCGTCTTGTGAGCCGATATAAAACAAGAAGGCGGGACTGTGGGCTCTTTGGTTGGTAAAAAACTTGGGGAGCTGCTTATTATAAAGTAGCAGTCACACCAGATTTTTGCCTCACTGTTTCTTTACTGTTGCTTGGTGAGAATATAGTAATCCAACCTGTTTCCAGGTTGTAGCACTGTTGTCACAAGCACACAAAAACAACAGTTGTGGTTGGTCATTGTCAGTCACATGGCCTTTTCCAGTGAAATTAGACAGTTTCTGGCCAGACACTGAACTAATATCTACAAATTTGAATTGCAAGATTACATGAAGCTTAAGTGCTACTGAGTTGGATAACATGGTGGTCATTAGCTAGCTAATATAAACAAGCTAATATAAACAAATGTAATACATTACACAGCAAAATCATTCATTCATTAATTTTCAATAAGCACTTTATTCTAGGTCGCTGTGGATCTGGAGCCTATCCCAGGAATACTGGGAATAAGGCGGATACACCCTGGATGGGCTGCCGGTGCATCTCAGCACACATTCGCACACTCATACACAGCTAGCGGAAATATAGTGTAGCCAATCTGTGCACCTGCATGCTTTTAGGAGATGGGAAGAAACCAGAGGACTGGGAGGAAACTGACATGAACATGGAGAGAACATGTGAAACAGATAGAAATAGAAAACAGACAGAAGCCCCAAGGTTGTGATCGAAGTGTGGACCCTGGAGATGTGGGGCGGCAACCTCAGTGCTACTCACTGTACCACCATGCCACCTCTATTCAACACTCAATGGCATGGAATTAATAATTCAAGTGTTTTTAAAAAAAAAACACACACAGGTGGCTTCGGCTTCAGTGGTCTGCATGATTAATGGAATTCTGGAAATTCAAAACTGAGCGCACTAACAATACTGGACAGCATCCTAAGCTGAGGGTTCTAGTTAGAACACAGGTGTACAGATTGGAGTGTAGCTATGGTTGTTTATTTTAGCATGCTCAGTCAGTTTTCATAATGATGTAGAAGATGTAAAATGTGAGGAATGTAGAAAATCCAGAGTTTCAGCTTCTAAGATTACAGCCCCTCTTTATCAGCATGACACATGACATTTACCATACTCAGTATACACTCATAATCAATAGTGTAATAGCATAAGCTTACTAAGCAGTGTGTGTGTGTGTGTGTGTGTGCGAGAGAGAGAGAGAGAGAGAGAGTGTGTGTGTGTGTGTGTGTGTGTGTGTGTTGGGGGTTGGGGGGAGGGGGGAGAGGGGAGGCAGGAGAAGCCCAGTTCGGCTCTGGCTGCAGGCCAGTTGCTATGGTAACCATTCTCCGCTCCTCTTGGGTGAACTCCCTGAATGGCTCAGCAGAGACAGAAACCACACAAGTTGGTGTGTGTGTGTGTGTGTGTGTGTGTGTGTATGTGTGAGGAGAAGACCAGAGCTCATTTGTATGCCACACATTTTTCTACTGCAGGGAAGGAGGGGAATCCTTGAAAGACTT
Source organism: Pangasianodon hypophthalmus (assembly GCF_027358585.1). NCBI lineage: Eukaryota > Metazoa > Chordata > Actinopteri > Siluriformes > Pangasiidae > Pangasianodon > Pangasianodon hypophthalmus. The sequence continues at coordinate 21,352,770 of NC_069725.1, forward strand.
ATTTGTTCTTTGGCGAGACGGAAGTGTTTGTGTGTGTGTGTGTGTGTGTGTCCTCCTGTACCTTATCAGCAAAACTGGTGGTTTGTCATTGCAACTGAACCTGCCAGTAGGTCTTTTGTAAAATGTTTCTGGCTCACTGTCATCTCATTGTAGACCTATACAGTGTACGAAAAACTCCAATATGAGAAAGAAACCTTGAGAGGAACTGGACTCAAGAAGGTGATTTACAAGCGCAGAAGCCATCTTGTGTCAGGATGATGTTGAAATATTTAGCTAAATTCAGAAATGGCCATGTGATTGATCTTTAAAGAGGATTTTTATGTGTGCTGTGATGCTGGTGTTGAGTCACTATTCAGTCACTCCTGATAGTGGAAGCTGAAACTGTAAAATGTCTTTAATGTAAATGAAGGTCAAGGGGATTTTAATGGTCCAAAAGTGATTGTATCATGATGATATGTGATTTGCCATTCTGTATTACAGCAGAATTTAGCCCGGGTTTCTCTTTTTGCGTCTCTGTAGCTGACAAGCCTGCAGGACTTTTTTGGTGATGATGACGTGTTTATTGCATGCGGTCTTGAGAAGTTCCGCTACGCTCAGGACGATGCTGCAATCGGACATGCAGGGAAAGCCTCGGCCGCTGCATTCGTTAATGGTAAGACATCAAAACACACACAAACACACAATGTCCACCTTGCATTCAAACATAACAACTGGCCCAAATGGAAAGGGGAGAACTAAGGATCAGTGACTAGTTGATTATTTGGCGTCATCAAAATAGATGATGTACTTCCTCCATTATTAACTCTAACGTGCTAGAGTTAATTTTGAGTCTTTATCATTTGACAGCTCCAACTGCTATCAAAAGCAAAAAATCCACAGTTTTCTGGAGTGTGCCAATAAAAAATACAGCTTTCTGTTTGTGTATATAGTACCACACATTGACATAGTTTGCATAACCAGCAAGGCACAGTGCTGCTAACCCCACCTGTGAGTTCCATCTTAAACCAAAACCAATACAACTAGAACCTTTGGTACAGAACTAATGGCCAGTTGGAAAAAGTCCACTTCTGACTAAATAATAACTGCATTCTTAAGTTTCTTCCTCATAAATCTTTGTGTATTTGTTGAAAACCATGCAGCGTGGACAGTTCAGAGTTCTGTGTTTTGTTCATTCTGTCTCTGTTTCAGAGTGTAAGATGAAATCATCAAAGTCGTCAGCTCCTATTAAGTCCACTGTCCCAAGAAGCTCTGGCCTTTTCAGGTCAAAATCACCTTTGTCAGGTAATCATGACCCTTTCACACTTACAGAGGAGGAATTATTGAGGACATATTGAAACCTCTTCTGCATGTGCCATTGTCCTGATGGTTGACTGGCTTGTCTGCTTTCTCCCCTTTCAGCCAATGAGGCGCCGAGAAGTCAGAGCCCAACTGCGAGGTCATCAAAATCCCCAACGAGCCCAGCAAGTCCACGCAGCCAGAAGGTACAAGTGTGAGAGAAATACTACACTCCTGAAGGCTTGTTTAGGTGTCTTTCTGAAGCTTTCAGAAAATCAGAAGTGTTCATCTTATCGTTTGCTCTTAAATGAGTAACAGGATTAAAAGTTATTTTTTAGAATTAGCAAATACACAAAATGTGCTTAATCACCTATGCTAATGGTATGAGGACATTCTAATGATTTACTTAAAATAATTTTTATTAGGCTGTTTCTTATGGAGACAGTGCACGTCTTTGTCAGCTTGGTCAAATGAGGTGACGCTAAAAGTCAATTTATTTCATTTTATTTCATAATGCGTGCTTTTACTCACTATCACTACTTCCTGTTTAATGCCACGCCCCCGTCTTTGGTGGACAGCCTGCAGCTATAGGATTCATACAGTTCTGAAACACCAATTATTACTCCAGGCTTTGAGGTCACTTCTAACCAAGCATGAACCAAGCCTATCCAATTTGTTTACGGTTTTGCATTTTGTGTGTGTGTGTGTGTGTGTGTTATGCTTTCTCTGTCTGTGCTCTGAAGATCTCTTCCCGTCATGTATCTCCCTCCCCTCCCCCCTCTGGAGAACTGAATGGAGAAGAGGACTTGAGCCCAGAAGGTAAATAGATCTCTCTTTCTCTCTCTCTCTTTCGATCTCTCTCTCTCACTCACACATACACACACAGAGAAAGAGTGAGAGAGAGAAAATTAATGTGTGCAGTGTAAATGAGTGAGTGATGGAAAAAAAGAGAGTAACTTGCTGAGCAAATGAATATGTAATATGGTAGCGTGTGTGTTGGAGTGTGAAAGACATGCTGCATGCTGGCTGAGATTGTGAGATGATATTATACACAAATTAGCATCACAAAATAGCATCACACAACCTTCCTTGAAGGAAAAATCCACCCTGAACAGTGAGATTTAGAATGAACGTGATCTTCAACGGTGTCCAAGATTTATTTTGCAATTACATTCTGAGTTGACGGAATTGTTTTTACAATGTCGTTCGACTACCTGCTGACAGTGGTGCCAGTGGGGATAATGAAAATACAGCACCGACCAACGAATTAGCACAAGAATTGCTAAACACATCATTTACATATAAATATATTTCACTTATTTTAGACTGGACGTTTCCTTTAAATCTTGAACAGTAAAGGCACTGAAAAGTCAAAAACAACATATAGTCTTATTATGTATTTTTCTTCCCCTACATTTCTTCTCCTTCCTGTTCATTCCTCTCATTTGTCAATCTCATGCCTCCTCCTTTCCCCACCCCTCTCTCTCTCTCCTCATGTCTTACTGTGGTGTATCAGTAAATGGAAATAAGCCGCAGTCCTCCATCATCACCGATAAGTACGAGGTGGGGAAAGTCATCGGAGACGGAAACTTTGCAGTGGTCAAAGAGTGTGTGGAGCGGTACGGAACAAAAACACACACATTATTTGTTGTGTTCTGAAGCTAGATATTTAATGACAGAGGCTCGGTTATATGTGTGTGCACATGTGTGTGTGTGTGTGTGTGTGTGTGTGTGTGTATGTATAGGGCCACCGGGCAGGAGTATGCTCTGAAGATCATAGACAAGGCCAAATGCAGTGGGAAGGTGAGAAGACGCTTATATATTGATTAGGAATACCTGTATACCTGGGCATTTATGCAATTATCCAATCAGCCAATCATGTGGCAGCAGCACAATGCATAAAATCATGCCAAAAAGACCAGTTTCAATGAGTCCGTACCCAATGTAGCCTCAGATTCCTGTTCTTGGCTGACAGGAGTGGAACCCAATGTGGTTGTCTGCTGTTGTAGCTCTTCTGCCTCAATGTTTGATGCGTTATGCATTCTGAGATGCGTTTCAGCTCACCATGGATGTACAGATTGGTCATTTGAGTTACTGTCGCCTTCCTGTCAGCTCGAACCAGTCTGGTTATTCTCTTCTGACCTCTCATATCAACAACCATTTCTAGCTGCAGAACTGCTGTTTACTGACTTTTTGCACCATTCTGTGTAAACTCTAGACATTGTTGTGCATGAAAATTACCAGTAGATCAGCAGTTTCTAAAATACTCAAACCAGCCCATCTCGCATCAACAACCATGCAATGGTCAAATTCACTGATGTTTGATGTGAACACTAACTGAAGCTCCTGACCTGTATTGGCATGATTTTAAGCATTGCACTGCTGACAGATGAATGGCTGCCAGGATAATCACATTAATGAGCAAGTATACAGGTGTTCCTAATTAAGAGGTTGGGGGGAGTATATTTAGTTATTTAGTTAGTTATAGTTTTATATGTATGTTGCTAAAGCCTCTGATTGGTGCTCTGCCACATACAGGAGCATCTGATAGCCAATGAGGTAGCAATATTGCGCCGGGTTCGGCACCCCAGCATCATCCTGTTAATTGAGGAGGTGGACACACCCACAGAGCTCTACTTGGTCATGGAGCTTGTTAAGGTAATTTGCATCAGAGACATGTGAAGCTGCCATTTTTCTATTTGTGGAGTGTGTTGGCTAAAAACACTCAGAGGAGGATGCTGTCGTATTCAGTATAGAATAATGTAACAGATTGCAATTGACTAGTGTCATGCAGATTGACTGGTGAGAGACAAAGCCTGTCCTTCTCACTCACAGAGCAGGACAGTTATCCTTTCCTGAACTCCTGGCATCATAGAAGTTGGGCCTACACTCAATAGCCCAAGGCAGATAAATGTTTTATATTTATTGATTCAGACTGATAGACTGATGGCAGTACTGTAGAGCAGGTTGCATTGCTGCCTGCAGTTCAGTCCTGAGCTCTGGTCTCTCTGTGTTTGCATGAACTTCTAATCAGAGGCCAGTAGTAGGGAATTTACTACTTTAACCAGTGCTGTTTTAAGTACTGTGATGAGGCATAAACCCTGACAGAGTTTTCATGTATGCGATTCATGTATGCAAATATGAGGTTAGCTGGTGAGCTACCTTGACTAGGATCATGAAGATAGAGTGATGGTTTTATAATGGCATATTTCGACAGCTGAGATGGGTCAAGGTCAGGTTTCTTTAATCAGGGGTTTGATAACTGCTAGTCTTATTTAAGAAAATAGCATAGGTAATAGATCTAGTACACAAGTTGACAAGTTGGGAAGGAAATCGTTAAAATTGATTTCGTCTGTTGGATTGGGGTAAAGGATTCTTATTGTTCTACTGATGAGGTTATATTGGACTCAGGTAGCATTGCCAGCTCAGCTTCATGTTCTGGAGTATGTGCCAGTGACTACGTGAACAATGTAGCTCTGCTGCTTTTGCAGACACAATCTGTATTATGTATAAACTAGATGTAATTTCCCCCTAGGTGTGTCTGTGTGTGTTAGATGCCTTCTAATAAATTGGTGTCTAGTCGAGGGTGTGTTCCTGATTCATACCCAGTTTTCCTGGGATAGGTTCTGAATCCACCACAACTCCGACCAGGATAAAGCAGTTAATGAAGATTAATGAAAAGGGAAAAATTACACTGATGGTTTTGATGTTCCTTAACTTTACTAAACCTTACTACACCTATGTCCTCTTTATGCACAGACTATTATGTGTTTGTGTGCATTTCACAGGGAGGAGATTTGTTCGATGCCATCACCTCTTCCACAAAGTACACCGAGAGAGATGCCAGTGCCATGGTGTACAACCTGACCGGAGCTCTCAAATATCTGCACCGCATGAGCATAGTGCACAGAGACATTAAACCAGAGAATCTTCTGGTATACACACACACACACACACACACACACACACACACATGCAAAAATCTGCTATTATACTAACCACTGACACACTCAAAAAACACAGTATCTGTGCAGTGGACAGAAAATACAATACTCACACAAAACATCAACTCATACACTACTACAAACACCAACACAAACACACAGCGCTAATCCATTATAACACCAAAATCACACAGTGCTGTCTGTCTCTCTGTGTGTTTAGGTGTGTGAATATCCCGATGGTACCAAGTCTCTGAAGTTGGGGGATTTTGGTCTGGCCACCGTAGTGGAGGGGCCGCTTTATACCGTCTGTGGAACACCCACTTACGTCGCACCTGAGATTATTGCAGAAACAGGGTACAACTGTGTGTGTGTGTGTGTGTGTGTGTGTGTGTGTAACTGCTGTTAAACAACAGATAATATCTGGAGACTGGATTTATAGAATTTAACTTCTGTATATATTATATATACACAGCCCAACTATACATATATAGTTGTAAGATACTGCACACGGACTACAGATATAATGATGACACACTTTGTGTGTGTGTGTGTGTGTGTGTGTGTGTGTGTGTGTGACAGGTATGGTTTAAAGGTGGATATCTGGGCGGCTGGTGTGATCACATACATCCTCCTGTGTGGTTTTCCTCCATTCCGGAGTGAGAGGAACCAGCAGGAGGAGCTGTTTGAACAGATCTTACGGGGCCGACTAGAGTTTCCCTCCCCTTACTGGGACAATATCAGTGCCAGCGCCAAGGTCTGCAACTAACATACACCAACACACTAACACACACTAACACACACTAACACAGTAACTCTACACTAATACACAAATCCAAACAAACTTTAACTCTACACAAACACACCAACACACACCAACAAACTAACAAACACCAACACACTAACCCACACTATCTCTACACCAACACAGTAACCCAAACAAATACTAACTCTACACCAACACAAAAATACCCAGCACACTAACTACACACCAACACACTAATACACTAACCCAAACAACACATTAACACACACCAACAAACTAACACTTACCAACACACTAACTCTAAACCAACACAGTAACCAAAACACACAATAACGCTACACAATAGCCACTTACACACTAACCCACACCAACACTAATTCTACATTAACCAACGCTAATACACTAAAACACACCAACGAACTAACACATCCCAGACAGTAACTAAAACACACACAAACTCTACACAAACACACTAACGCACACTAATGCATTAACCCACCCCACCACTAACTCTACATTAACACACTAGCCCACACAAACACTAACACACAGCTGTACACCAACACAATAATGCTACTCTTATGTTAACAAATGAGAATTATTATTTTTTTTTATTTAATTCTATTCCATGTTTCTTCACAGGATCTGATTGGTAAGATGCTGCAGGTGAATGTGAGTGCACGCTACACAGCAGAGGAGGTTTTGTCTCACCCATGGGTCCTGGTAAGAGACACGCACACATCCAATCTCACACACGAACATACCTTTGGTTCTATCTCTAATCTCAGAAGGAATGAGTCCTCCAGCTTCACACTAACTATGATGTTTGCACGTCTATGCACAGGATGACGCCATGCTGGAGAACAATATGATGTGCGAGACATCGGATGCAGTCAAAACTGAACATACACCTGACAGCACTGCAACAGAAACACAGGTGAGACAACTAACATAATTAAAATTTCATTTCAGCAATTTATCATAGCCAGACACAATACATCTCAATAACATCTTACATTTTTACTTCGTTACAGTTGGATGAGCTGCGAGGTAAAGGTAAGAGCTAAAATTGTCCTCAAAATTTATTACATCGCAAAGTTTATGCAGATTTTAATGGTACTTTTTTGTATGTGTTTTATTGTAGAGCAAAGCCCAAGGTAGACAGCAAGAGGACCAGCAGAAGAGAGGAACTTTTCACTCAACAAAACCCAAAGGAATACTTTACCCAGAAATTCTAACATGGATGACAGGATCCTAATTAGAGACAAGAATAATGCTGTCTCTATAAGCGCCTACTAGCTTCTATTTTATAGCTATGGGCTGTATTCAGAGTTGAGTTAAATGCGTGTAGTACCATAATACGGAAATTGCGCACATTGATATTCAGACGTAAGATGTAACCACAGACTGATGCGCTACTCAGACAGTTTTATTCATATATCATTGTATTGGTCTTGCTTTAATGTTACATCGTATTACATTTAACAGCAAAATAGAAACACAATGTCCTTCCTTCCTTCCAGTCCTTATTCTAGCCTGTTTTTCAGGGGCTTCTGTTTAAAGGAGCAGTGGTCTAGATGCTGTTGAAAATCCCTGTCTTGGATGTTTCTACTCAAGAAAAATCTGGCAATGTCAGAGGTGTGAACTACATGCAGGTGATTTTAATAATCAGAATGAGCTGTCCTTAAGTATGTGCATAACCCAACTCTGAATACAAGGAACTTTCCTTCTCACTGACTCTGACTATGGCCCAATGTGAGCATTTCTGGGTGTAGTACACCTTTAAAGCTTGATGCTCAGCTAAATCTAAATCCATTGAGCTGTGATTAATTACACCAGACCAGCAAGACCTCTCTCTCTTGTTCTTCTTTCTCACGTTCTTCTGACCCTGTCGCATTTTGTTCTGTCTATTTCTCCCCTCAGCTGAACAAATGCCTCCCCCCCCATTTATTGTACTGCTATGACCTTTTTTTTTTGGAAGAGGTGAATCATAAGAGGACTGCAACAAATTGCACAACAACAGTATGGCAAAGACCAACACAAGACCAGAACCTGTATTCTCCAATCTCATGCCTATGATGGCACCTGGTGTGTGATAGCTCGCAGATTCTCCAAACAAACCAGCAACCTCATTTATACTCCGCTGTGCCATTCTTTGCCTATCTCTCTTTTTTTCTGTATATACGGTGTCTCGATGTGAAAATCATTGATCCGAGTCAGTAGATTAATCCATTTCAGTATACTTAGAATTAGGGCTGGGCAATATGACGATATAATATTGATATTGTGGTAAATTATATCATGATACACCTTTCTGAGATATCCCAGGCATTAAGCTATTTTTTATTTTTTTTTATAACTTTTATAATTTTTAATTTACATTGGAAGCTGATTTGAATTTAAAATGTGGTTCTGAATCTTTAAAATTGTAAAATGTTAGAATTTTATTATATTTAATTTAAATTTATTTGTATAAATGTATGTATTTTTTATTATTTGAAACAATTTGACATCAAAGTATCATCATACTTTACAGTTTTTTTATTAATATATTGTGATACATATGGTGTATCACAGAAATGTCTTCAAATATTGTGATATGATATGATATTATAGTCATATCGCCCACCCCTCCTTAGAACTTTCAGCCACTCCTTCGACATCTAATAGACATATTATTTCCTACATAAAAAGCATCTGATTATGTATGCAGTATGGGAGGAAACGGTTTGGCAGTTTGTGTCCTTTGGCAACCTGATATCAGGAAGTGTTCAATTTTGCTTTATGCCAAAATATGGCTGGCATCCAACGGATGAAAAGAACAGAAATGCAGTATTGTCGGTGTGTGTGTCCATGAATCAGCGCCTTGTAGTCTTTCTCAAATGTAGTGATCCATTTTTTCATCTAAAAGAGAAAAATGGGAATGCGAATGACATGGAATGATTGTCATATGTGTAATAGTATTAACTTTTGTACCATGACTATTTAGGCCAAGTGTTTCATGTCTACACTGTAGGGTTGGTTATCTCATGTTTTACTTTGTACTGCAACAATACATCGTTAGTAGCTGGAAAAGGATTGGTGTGTTTCTTGACTCCATAGACCTTTTTTTTTTGTTTTAAGATAGGACTGATAAAAATGCAATAATGACATAATGATCTGACAGTGTAAAAGACACCAGAAACTCAAGTAGCTCAATTTGTAATGTCAGGTATTTTCAAGCTCCTTTATCTCTATCTATTCACCACTGAACACACCAAATCATCTACAAAACATAGATTTTAAAAAGGGTGTAATTAAATATACTTATACTACAGTTATTCCTGATTCTGACTGGTCAAAATGTATTGATTAATCTGTATATTATCCTCCTTAGATTATGGCCCGCCATAAAAGTAGCTGTGAATTATCCGATACTATAGAAACGATAACATATTAGAATGAGCACATTAATATAAACCTGTGATTTGAATTACAGCCAAAACTACTAACAGAGCTACTGTTATAGAAAAATTAATCAACACCTCTGACCAAACGAGAATTCAACAGCGCTGTGGTATAAATGTGGCTAGTCTTTTGTGAGTGTGAGGAATCAACATCATCCACCTGCATCCTGACTCCAGTGCTGTGACCGCTCAGCTGGTTAATCCTCATCTGCTGACTACATGGAGCTCATAACGGTGAGCTGAAGATGGCGTCAGCATCAGGGTGTAGTGTACAGCGTGACAGAAGAGAGCCTGACACCGAGGTGACAGCACATTGCAAATAAGCCATGACTGCATAAGAATACACATTTATATTAAGTCTAATATTCTTTTCATCTGTACACTTGGACTTGCAGAACCAGCAGCAGCCACAGGCAGTTCCAGCTATGATGTGCTAATGATAATTTTACATAATTACATTATGTACATTGCACATTTTTATACATTCACCTGTTCTGACTTGAAGGTTCTGATGATTTCTTCTCCATTTAAACTTGGTCTTGGACCTTCATCCTACCTTCAACACACAGTATTGACATCATATCTGGTTTAACATTTTCCTAGATTTCTGCCACTATGTCTTGCTATGTTTTTTTTTTTTTTTTTTAAACTGTGCCCACATTTGTTGCGATCACTTTTGTGGCCTGAGTGTTTAGGTAAAGGCTGTCGATTCTTGGCACTTTTACTAGGTGTTTTGGTGTGTTAACAAAAATGGTGGTGTTTTGTAATGCGAGTAAACCTGAATCTGTGTCAAAGTTCTGTTTGGAAGAACAGGTTTATTGTTTGTGGGAGTTTAAAAATAGAGATTGGATCACTGTGTGCACATTTGGTCACTATGCATGACCCAACATGTAGTCATGTGACCAGGTGGCCATAAATGAAGCTTGGGAGACATGACTAACAAGGAAGCATATTAGAAGAGGTGGCATTGCGCAACACGTTCCCTGCATTCATTTATTCACCTTCAGTAAATGCTTTATCCTGGTTGGAGTCACTGCGGTTTAAATTATTTTTTAAATAATTTTTCTTATTTTGAGAAACAGGACCAACTATGTTCATTACATAATAGCCTTTTTAACTTTACTTAGAATGGGTAGAGGAACATAATTATACGTGTAGATGACCCAGTATAGTGCCTTTTTTACTGGCTGTGTATGCACTCAATTTACACAATCATTAATCTAACCCTAGCAGACATACTGGGACAACAAATCAACATATGAGATGTCTATTTAAATCAACCAAATATTAAATATGTGTGGCAGGCTGGAAACAGCCATTGGATGTCAAACAATCCTAAAAATACAGAAATCAGGGTTTTTCTATCTATAACATTTAGACACCTCAATGTTAAGAAACCATAAATATATTTCCTCAAAATGTCATGACATTTTTATTAACTTTTTAATCATACCTAGAGTATATTCCTGCAAAGATCATGCTGTATAAGGAGGCAGTTTAACAAATGCAGTGGTAAAAACCGTCAGTCTGCATAAAGATGTTTAATCTTGCTAGCTAACCGCAATGTCCTTACACAGTGAAGGTCATGCTCTGATACGTGCTGTAGCAAAATGGACATAAACCTGATCAATGCAGTTTGTAACCAGATTCCGACTGCGAAAATGTCCGTCATGCTCCTGTGCCACAGTCAGAATGAAATTTATAAATGCAAATTTCTCTTTTTTTCACTTTTTGGGGGTGACCATATTTTAAAACTTTACTTTACGTAACTGAGATAAGTGCAAAAGATTTCTGTGGGTGTGAACATTTAAGATTTTGCTGAGGCAAAGACAAGTGATTTCATGGCTCTGTGATTAATATTCAATTACACAAACCATCTTTATAATAATTCATCTGGATTTATTTTGGGTTAAGTCTCCTTGACATCATTTCCCCACAGATTAAGCCATCTCACAGACTATAAAGGAGTTTCAGTGGGAGATCGCTATTCACAGTGTCAATTAGTACAGTAGGTGTAACCTACATCAAAAAGTATCCTGTGCAAATTACAAAAAAAGAAAAAAAAAGGCAAAACATTAATAGAACTAAAAGCTTTTCAAAATCTAATGACGTTAGTCTGTCAAATGTCAGGCCCTCTTCACAGTCCAGTTAGATTAACTCCAACACAACACTACAGTATCATCATTTGGCTTTGGGATGACAGTGAACGGATAAACAGAGCAGAACAGAACAGGTCTAGAGGATGAAAACATTAAGAGACAAACCAATCAGTGAGTAATGTGTTTATGAAAGTGGTACATTTGATTGTGTTGGAGTTCATTTAAGTAGGAGACCAAGGCCATTGGATTACACACAAATGACGACACTTTTTACTTTCCGCATGTAAACACTTTTCGCTCTATCCATCTTGATCGTGTTTTAGAGCACCTGGATGTAATTTTTCGGGACGATGCCACGTCGGCCGGCGAATTCCCCTACAAACCATTCCTCATCCACCTCCTCCAGGGAGGACACCACATCCCCAACCTGCGCGTGCACACAGACAAAAACACCAAATTTGAAACCCAAACATTCACTAATGTACCAGTTTAATGACATCTGTGAAGCACTGTGGATGCCATTACAGATCAAGGATATGTTATCACTCGATGCTGGAAAAGGGCCGTGAATAAATCCATGTCATCATACATTTTATTTCCTAATGAATTCTATGTTCTCTGAGACTGAATCACAAATGCTGTTGTATTGGGCATATTGTGCACTACATATAGACTTCCTAAAACCTGTTACACCCTATGTAGTGAGCATATATAATAAATAGAAAGGCATTTGGTATTCTGTCTAGCTGAAAAAAAAAATCCTAATGATGTGTCAAGGGGCTATAAATGCATGAAAACTGAAGAAAGCACATTTTTTCCAAATATCTGATCATAAGTATAAGGAATTTAAAAAATTGATCTAAATATTCAGAATTAAGTGTTTCCATAGCGACATAATAAAGTACACGGTGTTTTACAACTTACTTATAATGAGGATTAAATTTAAGATATTGACTTTACTTGAAGCACTCAGTGATGGCATTTAAATGCTTTATGAGTATGAGTTTCATGGAAATTGTTACCAAGAACAATTTCCATGATAAATAAATGCAAATGCTGTTTTCTCCAGAACATTAAAATTAAAACATTATGATAAATGTACAACACTCCTGATTTTCTCTGTTTGAGAGAGAGACATTTATCACTTTCTTTTGTTTATATGATATGAATACATAGTTTTTAAAATGTTTTAATTTTTAGTAATAGAAATTCAAATGCAGTGTTTTAAAGTAATTTAACAATGCTATCCATGCACGTGTTCATGCACGTACACAGAGGGATTCTGCAAACCTTTCAAAGGCACAGACTAAATTTAGTCTTGGACTGTATTACACAGACCATAAGGATGATTCATATAATGATATTTTGTAGAAGCTGTAATCAGGTCTGGAAGGAGTCTGGAGTCTGGAAAACACAAGCGAAAACTTGCAATGTGGAAACAACACACACACACACGCACACATGCATGCACACACACCTTGAGACAGAGTTCTTCTTCAGACTCAGGAGTGAAATCATACAGAGCTCGGCCTGTCTGCCCTTCTCCTACACACACTGCAGATGCTACAGAAAAACAGACGACAAAAGAACAACATAGCCAATATCCTTATTTTCATTTAAAAAAACAGTATTTTAATAAGAAAGGAATAAAACAAAACACAGTGCTGCTAGGAATACAATCAACGACAAGGAAGAATGATTAAACAGAGGACTTATGTATTACAAAGTTGATGGTTTTCCAATAACAGCATGTCCCAAAGTGTTTACTCTTCTTATATCATATCAAAGCATTGATGCTGTTCCAAAGTGCTGACACTGGAGACTCCATTCATAAATGCTAAATTAATAAATCCTCACCAAAACACCTTTTTTAAAGTGTTTATGTGGAGTCTCCAAAATACAAGTCCCTGCGTAAGTGGTTGCTATATGTATTAGAAAGAGTGCATTGACGTAAATCTGTGATTTGTCTTGCCTTGTCAGAGGTGTTGCTGTAGAAAATTAATCAACAACATGTGACCAGACAAAACTGGAGAATCCATCAGAGCTGTGGTGTATTGTACCGAAACATAATTACATACCAGGTGACTCAGGTGTCGATTTCTTTACGGGATTTTCCTGAACAAGCTGGACAAAATTCAAAGGGAAGAGCCCTGTGCGTCCATTAAGGCTGCCACGCCCCCACTCTTCATTTACATATTCTATTAACGTTATGACATCACCGTCACATAGTGTCAGCTCACCGTCTTCGCCATCAAACGCAAAGTGGGCTCTATACCTGAGGAAGGAAGCAAAAACAGAAAGAAAGAGAAGGAGGTGAGGGAGAGACAGAGGTAGAAGGAGGACAGGTTAGAAAGACCGTCATGTTTGTCACTGAGAATGTCTGCAATAGAAGAAGCATTAAAACCTGACACTGGTGTTTGTCTCAGGCTGCTGCTCCTCCGTCTGTGGCTCTTTCTGCAGCTCCTGACTCTTCTGAGAGACGGGTTCTTCTGACACCGAGTCCTGATGTTGACCTTTCACACCTCCTGGTGTCTCTGTTGGTCCCGCCTTGTCATCAAGAACAAGAAGAAGCTTCTCTTTCTGAGGAGACATGAGAACAGACTTTCACATAGCCGATATTTACAATGCGTACGTGTTTTTGTGTGTTTGAGGGAAATACCTGAAGGTAGGATTCTTCAGGATCACTGCTAGGGGGGTTTACTTTAGTGTTTCCTTGAGGGATTTTGCTCTGCAGCACACACACACACACACACTTATTATCAACCCAGCTGAGTGCATGAGACCTGAAATTTGTACGTCTCTGCACATATTGAGCACAATCCCATAAACATGATAATCCCTGTTTGAAGAAAAATGTCACATTACAAAAGTCCTGAATGATTTTAAAAGAAATGCCAACAAATAGCACTGCCTTCCCAACTTTTTAAAAGCAGGCCTTACTGTGTACTCTCTGTAGAGAGGATGCCCAGGCTTTGGTCTCGGTGGCAGTGGTGGTCCTCGTTTGACTCCCCTGTAACCCGAGAGCTGATTGGTTGTAGCATGAGTCAGGGAGCAACTTGCTGATTTGCTCAACTTGACTGGAGGAGGACGCAGAGGAAGCAGCCTACCCTCACTGGCTCTACAAAAATAAAAAGAGTACACGAATTTATAATGGCAAAAAGGACACACATGAGGGAGTAGGAATGGTTTAATGTTGAGCTGAAAAGTAAACAGAGCTGCTTACTAATAGCTACTTACTAATAACTGTCAGTACACACAAATGATTATCTAAAATCCACAAACACATGTAAATGTAAAAAAAAAGTGTTGGTTAGACTTACTGATGTGGTAGTGATGGGCCAGATTTGTTAACGTTTACAGCACTGACAGCATCCTGAAAACACACACATACTCACTAAAACCACTTTATCATACATACAGTTTCCTGAATTGCCAATGATCAGCTCTATGTTGCAGATATGTAATTGATGGTTAGCCTTTTAGATACTATACATAAGACAATAAGTCAATAAATAAATAAGTACTCCATCACAAATTTAATGTATGTAATGAATGTAGCCAGTCATCACATAAAAACATTACTAAAGTTTGCCAATTAACTAACTTCAGCTAATCTCAATATAACTGTTGATTATTTAAGGAATAAAACACTTTGGGGTGTGCATTTGTAGGAAAATAATCAATGAATAGTGTGGTGTGATTCGACCCAATGTCAAGTTAATGTTACCACCCCAAAGTTGATTCATTTCCAATAACAGCATGTCCTGAAGTGTTTTAATCCTCTTATACCACAGCAATTCACCAACGATTGCAATTTTTTATTTATTAAAGTACAGGTCATATATTCTAGAACCATTTACAGTTAAGTTTAACATTAAACAATGCCCATAAAACAAGTTTGAGTAACCAAAAATCGCAATCAAACTAAGTGTAAGATGCTCAATAACAACAAAAAAAAATTTAAAGGATTACTAGTATTCAATGGCTCTGAAAACAAAACCCAAGAACTGAAAAGGACCCGAAAGAAAAAACGAAAAAGAAATACATTTACTGTCAGACATATACTGTAATATTATTTACCTGTGCAGGAGTGTTTGCAGGAGTGTTTGCAGGAGTGTGTGCAGGAGTGTGTGCAGGAGTGTGTGCTGGGGGTGGAGGCCTCCTCTGGAACGGGGGCTTAGCTGGACCTGAGCATATTAAATGCATGGATCAGTATTTTGTTAGTCAAATTCAGCTGAAAATAGAAATAGCCTAGCCTGTACAGTATGAGCGTAGCCCAGTCGAGAGGGAAATGGATATTTACTGTTAAAACAAAACCTTTTAGACAAACCACTGGGACTCATTAATGCCTTCTAGTGATGAGATTCAAGCATAATGCAAGATAACCCACTTTCATCATATGATCCCAACTTTAAAGGAATATGCCAACATTTTTGATGTTAATCTCTATCCACTGTAGCTGTAGTGATTGTCTGACTACCACAGAAAAAAAAACCTGGCATCTAAAGGGAGTTGTTGGGGCATTAATACACATTTTCAGTTTTTGTAGATTAAGATCTAAATATTGTAAATTATTCTCCTTTATTAATTTCTTAATAAAATTTAGAGGGAGGAATCACTGGTCATGTGTTATCAGTGTAGTTGTGTGGGTTTGATGCTGCGTGAAAACCACAAAACTTCAGAAGAAATGCGACCGGATTGACTTTTTAGTTTATTGCTCCGGTGTTGTTTTGTCTGTCTGACAGACTGGTTTCAGTATTGTATTTGTGTTATACATTTTAAACATTTATTGATTGAATTCGACATTTGCTCCTAGACTTGTATTGGATATATGATATATATGACATATATATATGATGGAGTATTCCTTTAATCTTCTCGAGTGCTCCATTAGCAGGATAACCAAAAGAAAAAAACAAAGAAGTATATTCTTACATTTTCCCCTGCCTCTGCTAGAGGATGTGATTGCTACAGGCTTCCCAGAGGCAGCAACAGATGAGTCCTGATCTTCTGAACCTCTCTTTCCTGAGGGGTTAAAGGGCACTTCTGCAGGCTGAGCTTCCTGGATGGGAGATCCAGACATGCGTGCAGCTAACGGAGGTCTGGGAGGTGGACGGAGTCGACAGAGCTCGGTTTTCTCCTCTGAGGAACCCTGCTGCTGGGACACGGATGATTTTTTCACCAGTGGCCTGGGAGCAGGAACTGGATGAACTAATGGCTTATTTTGTTCTTCTGAAGAAATTTTGGTCTCCTCCACACTCTGTGTTGGGTCACATGGTTTTGTGGCGATGGGTGGTTTGGGATTCTGGGTTCTTGGTCGTGGTTCTGGTCTTTTTATGGTTTCCAAAGGTTCAGACGCAACCGTGGAAACCAAAGAGCTTTCGAAAGTGACACTTTCCTCTTCACTGCTCTTCTCACTTTGGTCATTTTCATCATGTTGGTCACTTTCGAAGTCTTGTTTATCACAACCAAAGACATCTAACAGGTCCTGTAGATACTTATTAGATGCAATGTCTAAAGAAGTGTCAGTAAAACCGGCAAAAACACTCTCAGTGCCATCGTCTTTAAGGCGCACCAAGGTCTGAACTTTGACCTCTCTTGTTATTGGTTGATCCTGAACCTCTTCTTTAATCACCGACTGCACTAAAGCTTTGGAGCGAGGGCGTGGCTTAGGGCGTGCTGAAACCTCCTGTTTCACTGGGGCCTGTGACTGAGAATTATGGGTAATGTGGGAGGAGTCAGGAGAGATGGGAGTCAAGGGTTCCAGTGCATGAGTGAAGTCAGTCTGAACTCCACATTGTTCGCCACTAGGAGGGTGTGTTGGAGTGTGTGTGGAACAGGGTGGATCAGGCTCACCCAGTTCAATCAAAGTGTGTGTGTGTGCAGGTACTGGCTCGGCAGGTTTAGGAATGAGTGGGAGGGATGGGCGCGGTGGTTTTGGGGGCCGGCGCACTGGAAAAAACAATGGAAAAAAAACAAGAAACAGGAACATTTTTGGTTAGAGAAAGATTTCAACCAGAACTAAACACACTTACCCCATATGTAGTCAATAAGACAAAGATTTTTGTGTGTGAAGCTCATTAGTTTTGTACTTATTTTGTATTAGCTTTGTAGCTAATATTGCTAACAATTATAGGAAGTTTATGGCCACCAGATTAGCATGTACACTTGTCTGTTTAATTTGATTTGCTTTCTGTGGTTACTGCCACTCTATAACATTGTGATCTATAAATATAGACACAAGTGCCGCTCCAACAGCATCAAGCTTATGTAGGAGGTGTGTCCCAAAGCTTCTAATGTGCAGCTATTTTATAAATCTTTATCATTAGTCATGTAACTCCAGCACATTTAATCAATAGTCATGTAACTCCTGTAGAAAACCTTCCATGTTTCCCATGTTTTCACATTACTTCAAGTTTTGTGATGGCAGGGAAAGCGTTAATACGGCTGCTGATATGTAAAACCAGACTTTTATGACACTGGAGCACTGTAATAAGTTCACCTTTGTGGTGCGACTGTGTGCACTCAGAGCATCATGAAAAATGCATGTGTAGGGCCATTGTGCAACGGCTTCTCGTTTGCAGATATTCCTGCACAGTAACATGCCACGCATGGAAAAGCGCTGTTCTTTGCCGCTAAGTGTGTAATAATATATATATAAATAATAAAAAAACAGCAAACAAATGAACCTAGTGCCTACCATTTTTCAAACCGTTTGCAATTGCGCACTTGATCCACAGTTCGGAAAGTGTTCTTCTATGTGAACACAAACCTGCGATTATGAGCCCCTCCTCCAAACAAGCCCAGAATCAGTCCTCAGGCTCAAGTGTAAAAACTTCAGGACCTTTAATTACACACAGCTAGATGCCATTCAACTAATTACATGTCTTCTGATGGCAACTGTCTTCACCAGAACTAATTTAGGTGTTTCACAGTAAGGGGGTAAAAATTTATGCAATCACGACTTCACATATTTTACTTGTAAATAATTTTATGAATTTAATTGACCCTCTTCTCTTCCTTTTCAACACTAATTTACAAGTAAGCCCATATCAGTTCCAGGTTGTAGCACTACAAAATGTGGAAAAGTTCAAAATGGGGGCAAAAACGTATGCAAGCCAGTCTTTAAGTAAGGGGAAATGACTTTGCATGAGATTGCAAAGATTTCTGGGTAAGGGCTGCTTCTGAAGTCTACAATTATGTGGATCTACAAAACTTCACTTGAGCTGATAGAATAATTGAAACAGCCCTTACAAAGGCATCTTAAGGGGTCCCAAGGGGAAACAGCGAGCTTTTGAAAGTCTTTCCTTGGACTGCGTTTTAATAAATCTTAACTGCGGTTCACGCACACTCGTTTCAGTCTAGGACTTACTCGAGGGTCTGGAACAGCTCTGTGTCTCAGAAGTCTCTGGATCGGTCTGTGTGGCGATGGTGGCAGTATGACGAGGAGCGGAGGATGAAGAGGCTGATGATAATGAGGAGGAGGGTGATGAGGAGGAGGAAGAAACAGAGGATTGGGTATTCTGCTCCTGCCTTTTTTCTCTAATCACCTGTTCATATGAAGGTGGGGGAAGCTGGGGAAAGAAAATCAGTCAAGTTGAACTGACCAACACCAAGCTGACTTGAAATTGAATCCAACCCTGCCACAGTGGAGTATAGTCAGTGTTTTTACTGTTTAGTCACGATTTCTTCAACCATGTACTTCAGAAAAAGTACAAATATTACAGTTTTCCTTACCTGTACTGTAAGAGAACCAGTCCAAGATGGCTGAGCAGGGGGCGGTGCAGGGGGAAATGCCCCAGAGGCTCCTGGGAACCAAGAGTTTGTGGACAGAGGTTCAGCTGCAAGGATGGTGATCTCTGGACGTCTGCAGCATGAAAACAGCCAATTAAAATATCATATAGATTACCAAATATTTCATACCAGACCATTTTATAGCACAGCGCACGTGAAAGTTCGATTCTGATTGGTCAAAATGTGTTGTCTAAGAGTACACCTCAGACAGGAGGCTCAACATAAACAAATTTTAAAAATGCCTGTAATCATTGTTAATCATGAGTCATATGATATGTTTTCTGTGAGGAGATTAATTTAATAATCATTTAACAGTTTTGGAAGGAGTCTCCAGTGTCAGTGCTTTGTAATGCTTAAAGTTAAAGCTGTAACAAAGTTCTGAGACACGGGAAAGTACGGACTGAGCACTTTCTGGTTTCTTTGTGCATCTTTTGTCTTAGTAAAGTAACTTCTAGAAAACGTGAGGGAACAAACAGATGAAAAATAAGACGCATCTTGCTTTTAACTGTTGGCAAGTTGCTGCAGAGGTCTGCAGGACATGCTGTTACAGGAAAATTAATTACACGTGCCATTGGGACGACATCATCATTTCATCATGCACTGGTCCCAAAATTGGATTAGACATACTGTTTGCATAACTCTTAGTTTTCAAGATCAACGTTACAACAACAAGGAAGATACAAACAAAATATAAACAACTAAAAATGAATAGCTGAGGTCTGTCAACCCGAAAGGAAAAAAAAAAGACAAAGAATGTTCCCTCACTCACCGTCTCTCTCTGTTTTGGTCGGCCGGAGCAGCTGTTCTGGTGGACGCTGAAAAATGTCCAAGTGAAAAAATACATCAGAACAAAATACCTTCAAGCATCATGAACACTAAAAACCGTACTCATGCGTACTCACTCCTTTTTATCACAGCTCTGATCGACGAGAGTGCGCCTTGAGTGCTGAAACAGAAAGAGAAAGTTATGTGCAAGCTCTTTTCCCATGATATTTCATAGTTTACTTTAAATTATGACCAAAATAAGTCTGTTTCACTGCTTCTAGCTGTGACTCACTTGCTCACTGAGAACTTGCTCCCTAGCAGTAACGTGGGCTCGTGCTGAGTAATGGGAAAAAAATCAACCAACCACACCAACATTCCCCATCCAACACAGACATTCTACTGTCGTCTGCTGGATTCTCATGCTCCGAATACTACCAAATGATCAAATGAACTCATTTTATACCATACTGCTGTTGGATTCTCACTTCTGATTGGTAAGAGAGTGGTAATTAAATTTCTAGCCCTAGTTATTATATCTACAGTAACAATTTAGACTTGTATGTTGGACATTCCGCATCAACTGATTTTAAAACGTGTGTAATTGGTGATACGGTCAAGCTTTCTGCAAGATGATGTTTATTTAGCATTTTTGGAAGGAGTCTTCAGGTCCAGCCAGAGGTCAAACTGTACCTTTATGTTTTCCTCCACAGGAAAGCCTTCAGAATGGACGGAGGGCTTTCCAGTTCCTCGGTAAAATGACAAGCTGATTTTTTTTGGTTTAAATAACTTCAAGAATAATAAAAAAAAAAAATAAAAAAAAAAAAATAAAAAAAAAAAATAAAAAAAGAGAGAGAGGATGTTGCGGGAATGGCTGTTTATAGCCTTTATAACAGGAGTGAGTTATAACAGGGTCTAATTTGTTTCATATATGTTCCACAACAGTAAATGTAACTACAAATGGATAAAAAAAAGGACGACACGTTGTCCTTTAGTAAATTGTAATTAACAATTATCAAGGAAAGACAAGTTCTGTCCAGCTCTGTCTGCTTCGTTCAAATCATAGTGCAAGCAAACTTTAGACAGCAAACATGTCTTGGCTGATCGACATTTGAATAAGCAGATTTTTTCTTTAATATTTGTATCCACTGTCATTTTAGCTCTTGTCATTCAAGGTATAAGACTTCCCTATTTCATGAAAGTTAGAAGACCCTTTCCAAACCTCAGAGCCTACAATCCTTGTGCATTATGTAATGTAACACGTAAGTGCTTTTCTCAGACAAATTACACTTCTTTCCCAGTCTGTGTGCTTACATACCCGCTCAGCACGGCCATAAAGCCAGACAAGAACACAAACATGACGAGAAACTTCAATTATCCCTTGACAACAAACAACCAATACCTTGTTTTTTCTTGACCTAGGTCAACAAGTATTTCCAGCACAGGAGGTCGAAGAAAGACTTTCTACTGTTTTAGCCCAAAATTTCCCTTTTTAGATTTCAAATAAGAGCCAGAGACTCAATCCAGAGGCTTTCTGAGACAACAAGTTTTGGACTTTGGATTGGGGAGGAAAAAAAAACAAAAAAAACAAAAAGTGCTCATGCACATACTTTCAAAATCAACTCAGCAAGCTCAGTGCAGTAAGTTTAGAGAAAACATGTTTCTTTTCCCCCCTCTTACCTGGACTGGCGTTGTTCAGGCTTGTTCCTATCTGCTCGCTCTGAAACACACACATACACACACGTCAAAACCGCCATCTGATCCACGATGTTACGGGCACTACGGAAAACTGGAGTAATCACGACAGAACAGCAGAAGGTTACTCACAGATTACAACAGACATGAAATAAAATAATCAAAAGGAAACTGGAAATAACCAACACTACGACAAAACCATTCACATACCATACTCAGGACCAAGCACCGTATTACTATATATTATTTACACTTGGTTGTCACCACAACTCAACTACCATTAGCCAGAGATTTAATTAGGTGCATTAACTGAACAAATGAACACATTAAATGAACAAATAATAAACATAAATAAAAACCTGCTGATTGAGTCTGGTAGAGTAATGCATTCTCTTTCCCTGGATCAACCCCAAACTAGAGAGCCAGAAAGCGAGAGAAAGAACAGTACAAACCTCTCAACTGTAATTTACAACATAATTGAGCGTGTGTGTGTGTGTGTGTGTGTGTGTGTGTCCCAGAATCTGGGTATATAACTGGCACTATTCAAACGGCAGTCCACTTAATCTGCGTCTTGGTTTCACAACTAAGGAAATGTTTGTAACTCAATTACTAAACACTATCAATGCAGGATGTGCAGTAGTTCCAGGGTTATAGAAACACTGGCTATTTTATTATATGCATCTACGTTCATTGACTGTTTAATTAGCTTCATTTCAATTCAGTTCTGGCCACCTCACCGCAAAACATCTGGCTACACTCCTGGCCATCAAGGGTACATCTAGTGCACCATTAATATGTATCTATTACCTGGGAAATTGCATGCTGTGTACCGTTTATTAGCTTTTAGAGTAACGCTTTAAAGGTACATAAGTAACGCACGTTAAATTATTTTTAAAGATGTACTATAATCACCGTACCACAAGGCTGTAGGACACAAGTGTGGTCTCGAGTTTTGTATCGACTTGGACTTGTCTCTGACTTATTGCCATTTGTACTTGGACTTGTCTTGGGCTTGGGCATCAGTCTGGCTAAATATGGTCTTGACCAGAAGTGTGGGCATTTAATGGTCATACTGTCTTTTTTTTTTTTCATATGCACAAAGCAATTACGTCTTCTAGAAAACATAAACCTAAAACAGAAAGCTAATTGTGGGTGCAGTGCATTACTGAAGACAGGTAGCTGAAGTAAATGTTTTAATGGTGGAAGAAAAGATGATTTTCTGTCTCAATCTTGATTTAGCCTCAACCCCGTTAAGACTCAGGCTTGACTGAACTTGGCTAGTCCTTGCTGCGGATTTGATTACAGTCCAACGTTTCCAGGTAAGAGATGTACTTTGAACAAGTCAAGTGGCTTTTATTGTCATTCCTCTAGATAGCTTGTAAACGTTGGAATGAAATGTCGTTTCCCCAGGACCATGGTGCAACACATAATACCATGGCACAGCAAAAGTGTAGATACATGACAGTGTGAGATGTGTGCAAAGAATACAAAATAAACACACGGCACAGTGCATGTCAACTAAACAGCACAACAGAACAGTTGAAAAAATTGGTGCAACAACTGTGTGTAAACTGCTGACTGTAGTAGCAGCAGTAAAAGAATCATAATAGTGACGTAAGAGTCATAATAATAAAGTGTTCGATAGCAGAATTACAAAGTGATGGTTCTGATGGTTCCAGACCAATGACAAGGAATGGTGAAGGCACCCTTATTTCGCAAAGTGTACATAAAATGGCTAGTGAGTAAACATGAGTTATGTAGGTCACACCAGACAGTGCCATTTATGATCACATGACTGGTGGCTTTGGTCACATGATCCATTCAATCCATGATTGTAACCCTCACTAATTCTACAAGACAAGAAGCATGTGTTTTAGTCATGCCCAAACTGCATTTGAGTTGGATGATTACAGTCTATTTTAATCATTTTTTTTTAATGATTATTCTTGTCTAGAAAGTGTGTAGGGCTCAGCACCATTCCTGCCATTCCACACACCAGAGAGAAATCCTCCCACTTCATAAAATGTCCAGAATTATTTAAGCAAACTCATTATTCGGTTCATGAATAAATTAACCTGGTACCTCAAAGCAAGATGAGAAAGGCAAAATTATTTGAAAACACAAACGCCTTCATTCCTGTTGGAAAAAAAAACAGATCCCTTTGTAATCTGTAATGGTTTTAATGGTTATAATGAACACTGTATTAGTTTTAATGGAAACTGTAATGGTCCCTGTGGGTCTCTACTGCTAATTTGTTGCCTTCTTCTCTGGTGGCATGTTATGTCTAGTGGACACCATTAAGGGACCAGTAATGGTAATGGTTTTAGTGGTTAGCTGATTGTATGTAATGGTATTTGTAGTGGAAACCATTAGAATTCCTGTGATGGTTTGTATTGTTGTTGTTGTTGTTGTTGTTGTTTTCCAGCAGGGATTGGTCATGTATATTTTGCACTGTGCCAGTCTAAGTAACTTTGCTCAGCTTTAACTTGAGCTAATTATTCACCTTTTCCCCAACACCTCTACACATGTATGCTAACATGAGGATGAAAAGTGAAGCTCGCGCGTCACCGAAACACTTCACCTGAAGCTCGCGGGTTTCGCCTCGCGCCGCCGGCCTCACGCGCCTCTCTCAAACTTTCCTCTTCATCCTCCACTCGAGCTTCAGCCATATCCAGAGCAGATAACAAGATATCTCTTCTTTCGACAAAAAAAGACAAGAGCTTAGTCTACAAGAAGAGCATTTCTCCTGTCCTGAGTACAAGATAGTCCTGTGGAAACAGTCGGAGTGAAAGAGCGAGAGAAAGCAGGGCTTCTCTCTGACGTTTAATCCTAATACAAAGCAATTCAACCGCTAATTAAAAAAAAAAAACCTTTATGGAGAGGAAAGACCAGACGAAAGCTCCGTTCCGAATAAAACAATGTAGTTCATTATCTGAAACTACAACAGGTTCCAACAGAACTATCGCTCGAGCGTTTCGGTACGCTCCCACGTCATGACGTCAACAGGAAGTTCTTGTGTGTGTGCATGTAAAACAAACCAGGGAGGCGCCAGACCACAAGTATCACTGAGTGACATTTCTCCATAAATTACACTTGTCAAATAAAACTGCAATTAATTTTAGAATTAAGAGGAAGCAAAGGACGTTGAAGTTGCATATGCAGCCTATATTGATAGTGTTTTTTTTTTTTTTTTTAAAAAAAAAAAAAAGATTACAATGCAAACAACATTTGATAACAAGAGCATGTGCAATACATTCCGTTGAATGAATCATTAATGCATAGAATCAAGTAGAAGGAATTTTATTAAATTGCTATGAATATTTGAATATCTGTGTTTTTGAAATTCATTGCTGTCTTCTAAAGTCAGACATTTATTCCTAACATTATCCCTGACTTTAAAAAGGCAAGAATACTACAGGGTACAACCACAAACAAACAAATAAACAAATTAATCAGTCAATCATACCATTTTAATAGAAATGCAGCCACCCCCAATTACTGAATATAATTTGCCCTTTACCTTAAATATCTAAAATAATGCATTAAAAGACTAAGCCCCTGTAAATGACCATTGTTATTGCACAATCCATATTTCCTAAAGCAGGACAATAGAAAATTTGATTGGAAATACCAAATACAGAGTATATTTACACCATATTATAATAGTTTTGATGAACAAACATATCATAAACACATCCTGCTTAAAACTATCAGGACTGTTTTATTTATAAAAAAAATTATACCCTTAATATTAATTTTGCCCAAACACTACGTCACTGACGTTTGGGTGGTCTTCACACAGGGTGCTTCGTGTTTGAAGACTGCTCCACCCTTATCTATGACTGGACATTTGAGAAGTCGTGTGATTTTAATTAATTACCTATAATTTTATTGACTTTCGTTTGGTTGAAAAATGAAAAAAATGAAATCAAATTATGAAAAAAAAGCTAATTTAAACAAATTAAAGCTTCTCAGTTTCTGCAATTTGAAATAGTCTGCAGATATTCCTTTGAATAGATTTAAATAAAAGCTCAAACAGGATTACTAGACCATTATATTTCATAGCCTTTACTTTAATAATATTCCAGTATGTCTACGATACTTCATTACATACTGTATAATCATATTAATAATAATGACATTATTAATTACAAATGATATTTTTTTTGTGTTGTTATCACCTAGGCTGAATTTTAACATGACTTTTTTTTTAACATTTCTTCAAAGCAAATATTAACATTAGTCTCTTCTTTAATAAGTTTGCACCAGTCCATGGGACATACCCACAAAAATGCTGAATAGTTTTAGGGCTACTGTCAAAGAAAACACATTTATTGTCTCTATTCATTTGAAATCAGTGGACAACAAGGGTTTTAAATGCGTAAATCTGATGGATTATTTTGTATGACACCTTGTTAAACTTGATCAAGAGTCAGAGAGTCAGATTTCACATTATCCAGGCCATGTGTGTTATTTTAGTTTCCTTTGGCCTAATAACCGGAAGGGACACACACAGGTGATAGATTACCAACAGGTGAATATCGATCTGACTTATTTTTTAACATATTGTACATCTCTGAATGTAAATTCTTACTTAACAAATAGACTTTGGGCCCAAATCTCTTTAGTTTCCTCCCAAATGATGGACAACAAACATACAGACTGAAGAAGACACCTGAATAAACCATTCACGTTACCGATGCACAGCATTTATACAGTAAAAGTAGCTTAGTACTTGTATTTGAATTACTTTTACTAGCCTATAGGTTAGAATATAATAATTACACTTGTTAATTAGCCATATTTTTCATACTCTCAGTGCATGCATGTGTAATAGCTGTACATTTTTCCCCACACTGTCTGAAGAAAAAAACAAACTAAAACAAAAACTTGTTTTACTTAATTGTATGATAAACTCCCTGTTTACAGACTTCTGACCAAAAATTTACCCCAATTCTGTCGAAAAAGAGAGAACCTGTCACTGTTTTACCATTTTTGATCAACAAATGTTTCATTAAAGTCTAAGTGTGTTTGTTAGCTAGTAACCACAAGATGGCGTCGAAAACATGAAGATAAGACTTAGGCTACATTTACTTATTTATTTCCGGTTTCTCTGGAAACTTTGTGTACTACGCTTAATTTTTACTACATCAAATATAAGTTTCTTTATCTGTTATTACAAAAATCTGTTCTTTAATAATGTATTTAACATTAACCTTTAACTAAGCTACATTCAGCTCTACAAACTATCAACGATGCAGGTCTGAAGCCCAAATGGCGTCCTTATAAGACACATAGTGCACTACTTGTGGTTGTAAAACTCATTACTTCATGCTCTATTATCGTGCACTCCTGTAGGGAGGAGGCAGTGATTTGGGAACGAGCCGGTCTGTGGGTATTTGCATATGTAAATGAGTGGGCTGGGATTATGGGGAATCCGGAGCACCTTGTGTAACCGGCGGGATTATTCTGATCCTGAGCTGTCCGGCATAAACTCCACGATTTTCCATTAACATAAACGAGCTTTTTTAATGTTTCATTTCGGGAATCATACGGAATTTAATCAGTGGATGAGAATTTACAAGAGTTTAATGGATTTTCCTTTTCAGAAGACAGAATAAATTCCTTCACAGCAGAATATAACGGGTAAGATTTATACCGGATTTACTTCTGCCTGAACAAGTGTGAGCTCTTAAACCTTAAAATGTGCTTATTATAGTGTTTTTGTTAGATGTTGTTATTCTTTTGTATTCTTTTGTATGTGTTAGTGTGTTGTATTATGGCTAGTAAATGAAATATGAACGAAAGGAACTTAAACTATAAATAAATAAATAAATAAATAAAGCAAGCCCAAAGGAGGAGGGGCCACGGTAGCTTAGTGGTTAGCACGCTTGTCTCGCAGCCATGGGGTTGCGGGTTCGAATCCCACCTCTGTCCTGCGTGCGTGGAGCTTAGATCCTCCTCACGTGCCCCGGGGGCCCCCCCGGGCACCCTGGCACCCCCCCACCCCCGAGCCCAAAGCCATGCATTGTAGTCTGGTTGGCATTTACAAATTGTCTATAGTGTGTGAGCAAGAGCACCCTGTGATGGGTTGACACTAGGGCTGTGCTGTATTGTATTATATTGTCCTTGATATACCAGTACAATTCCTTCCCATGATAATAATTTGTCATCCCGTGATACTGACGATATAGTTGATGACATGTTTATGTACCGCAATGTGGGCATCTCACAAAGAACAAGAACAAGCATGGCAGAAGGCAGAGTTCTGACCCTAGATGAAGAAGAAGAATTGATCCCCCAAAAAGGAGCTTCCTCTGTAATACTGAAGTGGTTCAGATACAGATCAGATGTGAATCTGGTTTGGAACGTCTGCGAAGCAGGTTCATTCCTGTTATCACTTACATTATAGTGATAAACATTTGTTCCCTCATACAACTTGTCATGTTACCAAAAAAAAAAAGAAAAAAACTGGAGTGCCCTAGGTCCTGAATTTCCTGTGATGGGAAGCATAAAGTTAAAACTTGGACACTGGAGACTTCTTCCATAAATGCTGAATAAACATCTCCTCACGGAAACCTTCACCATATCAACGATTACACTCATTTTAAAAATATGCCATCCAAGTCCCTGTGTATGCTGTTACCATAGAAATGATAACGAATTAGAAAGAGTACATCAATATAAACCTGTGAGCCGTTAGAGCTGCAGTTATAGAAAATTAATCAACGTGTAACATGAAATCATAACAGCACAATGCTATAACATATCATTATAATATCATTTCGCCCACATTCACATGCAGCTTGTTGAAATGTCTTTCAGGTCTTAAAATACATTTTAATTAACATTTAACATTTGATTGAAAATGACCTGTGAGCTTAAAAGCACTGCTTCATAAAAGAAGTCAAAATGTGCTGATTAGGTTTCTAAAGGAGAAACGTTTCTCATATTTTGTGTAATATGTGTCCTATGAGTTTTTA
Source organism: Pangasianodon hypophthalmus (assembly GCF_027358585.1). Lineage (NCBI taxonomy): Eukaryota > Metazoa > Chordata > Actinopteri > Siluriformes > Pangasiidae > Pangasianodon > Pangasianodon hypophthalmus. Next base: position 21,381,531 of record NC_069725.1, read on the forward strand.
TGAGCTTTTTGTGGGTTTAAGTGAATCACTTAATCCAGTATTAACATCTGTTTTTTTTATTTTTTTTAAAAATACCACATCTGGGCAAATATGTCTTTCTCCCTCTCTCTCTTTTTTTTAATATCCTATCTGCTTATGGACTTATAAAGGTACCTGTGTGTGTGTGTGTGTGTGTGTGTGTGTGTGTGCACGTGGGGTCCTCATCCCTAACCTTACCCCCTGGAGATTTAATAAAAAATTAGCCATTCACCATTTCAACATCTGGCAACACACTCTTGTCCCTGAGGTGATCTAGTTATGAGACTCATATTTACAGATCTCCTCGTCCCTCCCACACAGGCATTCCCCTAAAGCACTTTCATTTCTTACAGTTTAATGGATAATGTTTCTGTTTATTCATTTGTATCTAAACCTCTCTTCTCGTTTGTCTCAGCACAGAAGTCTCCTCACAGTCATGGCCATGCTGAGGTTAGAATTTTGGGGAATGGTGAGGAATGCTGGGAATGTTAGATCAGGGCCTCCACCCTATAGGGACGAGCTAGGGGCCGCCAAGGATGAACAAAACAGTCGGGAAGTCGGGAGGTCCAGCCTAGATCTAACACTTAAACTATAAATACTCGTTCAAATCTTTAAGTATTAGTTAATCAAATGTTTAATATATCAGTAATAAGTGTTCAAGCTACATAGAAGAGAACATTATGAGTCTTAAACATCCCATATGTTGTTATTGAACTTTACATCATAGTGCTGTTGAATTCTCCATTTTGAATCTGCATTCCTTGACATATTAACTTCACGAGAGAAAAAAAGAGAGTCTGGTGATGGAATGATTGCTTATAGTTGCTATAACGTACGTGATAACAGGAACTAGCTTGTTTCACAGACATTCCACAACATTGCAAATGTGTTCTTTTCCTTCTTCTTTGGTTTAACATAGTAGTAAAACTGCACAATCAATCTTTTTTTTTTTATTTTATTTTTTTTTTTATCAAGGTTGAGTCTGGTGCATTAAACAATGATATCAGTCTACTTGGTTGCATAAAGTGTTATAAAAGAGACACAAGATGCATGCGTTTTAAGAAGTAAAATATTTTGTGTGTAATTTGGGCAAGTAGTGATTAGCCAGTTATCATGTATCTTTAATGTTGTTGTCATGATGGTGATTTGGCACAGGTTTTACACCAGACGCCCTTCCTGATGCAACCCTCCAATTTTATCCAGGCTTGAGCGCGGGATCTTTAGCTCCTAGACCACCAGGGAACTTTTTTTTGACCTCTCTTTGACCTCTTTTGTCCTTAACCAGCAGTAGTATGCTTCCTCTGTATCTGGCCGTGCTACTGTCGTTTGGCCGTCATGGAAGGGATCCAGATGTCAACTGCATTATGGATTAGCTCCTCCCACTCACTGGCAAGATGATGGCGTCTGTGGTCTCCAGTGGTACCAGGGGGCAGACCCTAAATCTTAGGGGCGTAGATCCAGAAACATGCATGATTGTCTTCAAAAACCACTGGGCACAGGTAATGCAAGATCATCCAATCGTTTTCAATCAGTTAGGAATACCATCACTGCTGTCCTATTTGAACAGTTCAGTCTGACATAAAAACAAGTATTTTTACAAAAACAAAGTTGTCAATCGTCTAACACGCCACCATGTTGTTAGGTTTTGCGGATCCTGGAAAAGCACGAGCCGACCCGCAACGGCGGCCATCTCTGTTCAGGCCCGATCTCCTGTGATGAAGCAAGTGCTGTGCAAAACTATGTGGAGCACATGCTGTTCCTCCTGACGGAGGAGGAGTGCGGTGTGGGCGGAGCCATGGGCCCCATTCTGGAGTTTGTGCTGCTGGAGAACGTGATGGAGCGCCTGTTCGTGTGGAGCCTGCGTCGTGACTTTACAGAGGCGGCGAAGCTGGAGCAGCTGTGTATGTATGAGATGCTGGTGGCACGGGCACGACAGCCCCTGCTGCACCACAAGCCCATCCTGCGTCCATTCGCCATGCTGCTTTCCTCCTGTGGCTCCAGCTCAGCGCCGGTGGAGGCCGAGTTGGTGCGACTGCTTCACCGGCTGTGTTGCATGCTGGCACATGATGACTCCGCCCTCCAGCTCTTCCTCTTCCACAGTGGGCAGGATCAGGGTGCTGCCAACTTCCTGCTCTTTTCACTGCTGTTGCCTTTCGTGCATCGAGACGGGCCGGTGGGTGTGCAGGCCCGGGATGCTCTCGCCCTCATTGTGGCGTTGTCAGCACGTGACATCACTGTGGCCAATTACATCACCCAGAACACCTACTTTTGCCCGGTGAGTGGTATCAGCGTAGTCGTGTTATATATATTTCTTACTGTCATGTTTGCTAACATTGGGCTTTGTTTGTCAAACTGAATATGAACAAATTTATTCGTAAATCGTTAGCAGGAGCATTTACACAATAAATGTGGTGTTCACATTAGTTTGTATCCTACAAGAGCTCCCGAGTTTATAAATTTACATTAAAGAAGACTCACTTACGTTAACCTTGATTGACTGGCTTCAAAATATATAATTGTTCTGAATTACAGAAAATTTATAAACAGATTTCGCTGTCAAGTTTACATCACTTATTGTCTAAATTGCACACACAAATTTTGAGTCGTTTCATATTATTGACTTGAAAGAAAGCAATCCAAAACATTCATAAATTAAGACTAATAAGCCTATTCAATTAGGTCAAAAGTTATGGCACCCTATAAATAGAGGACGAGTCATCGTTTGTCTATGGTAGCCGACACTCCGCAGTGGCATTTAGCACACACCGCACTTAGGAGGCGCTAATTACAAAGAGTGTTCATGAGAGATTTACGTTTTATGAATGCGCACAAAACACCCTTTAGTTGTCATTTTGTCTTTTCAAAAGCTCTCTGCGTGCTTTGCCTTTTATGGAGTTTTGTGCACATTCATAAAACGTAAATCTCTCATGAACCCTCTTTGTAATTTATCAGCATATGGACAGGAGTATGAAGAAAATCAGTGTTACCAAAACAAATTGGGTGGGAATTTTACGTTCAGTTTAGTGTACGAAAACATTTAGATACAGCTTCACTAAAAAGATTGATAAATGAGGCCAATTAAATGTAACTTTTTTACTACAAGAGACACAACTTTACAGTGACCTGGTGCCTAGACTAAACTGACCACATTCATCCCACAACTACCTTGTTATGAAACATTTTTAATTTCATCTCATATTGGTCTATGTTTATGGGCTTCTGCATCTTGTAGACTGAGTGGGTGGAATATTTTTAATTCTCTGTGTAACAGTAAAAACTTCATGAAGTATGTTTATTGGGAGTGCAGAGCCAGGCACATACACACTCAACCCTTATATAACAGCATTACTGTAATTACAGGAAAGAGGAAAGGGAGGGGAGGCTTAGTGTGACATCCAGCCGTTCTTCTAGAGGGGACGAGAGAGAATAATGAATGCTTCTTACCCCAATAACTTAGACGCTCTGTTGGATCAGCCATGCTGTTCCGGGAAAAACGATGATAAATGCCTACTGTTAAGTCCATGACTAGTATTTATTAGATGCGTGTTTATGGGAATTACTAGTGACTTCTGTCGAATTTGACTTGTTCCTGTGAAATGTTATGATGAGAGAGAGAGAGAGTGAGAGAGAGAGAGAGAGAGAAGTGAGAGGGACGTGTTGAGAACTGGCTTTACTACAATCACTGGCTCAAAGCCATAACAACTCCATTCAGTTCTGTACACACACACACACACACACACACACACACTAGTGATTTCATTCCTAAGCCTTCACCACATGGTAGCATGTCCCCACCCCCCTTTTTAATCCATGATGGATGTTAATCCCATACACAAATCTCTGCACTTGGTAAATGGAGTGTTGTTTGTTTTTTTACTGGATTATTCAGAGTTTTTGCCCTTCACATCCCTGTCCTACAAGCAGACAGAAGCACCACAACACTTTTGAATTCTCAAATCTGATTAGTCAGGTGGTGTTAATTAATTTTCTATAACAGTAGCTCTGATCATAGTTCCGGCTGCAAGGCAAATCACAACTTTCTCTTAATGTGTTATAGTTTCTGAAGTATTGCAGTATAGCGGATGCTCCATGTGCTGTTCTTTAACGAAGAAAAATGTATACTTGAGACTTTTTGAACAGTTATGGAAGGAGTCTCCCATGCTAGCAGTCAGTACTAGCACGTTTGCCAAGCAAAAGTGAAATTCATACTTTTGGTTGGTTTGCTGTGTTGTTTGGTTGGCTTTCATATTGAACATACCTAAAAGGTGCATATAGTCATAAAACCCATTCATTCAGTGGTGAGAACTAAATGGAAAATGCAAAGGGAAAAGGTAAACAATTCAGGGTTGATTCAGGGAACTGGACCGAGATCTCCTGGCTCATACAATATCTAACTGTCCACTTATTTTGGTCCACTCCAAGGGGAAAACACTGCATATGTAAGAGCGCCATTATGTTTTCTGCCACAGAAGAATCTTCAAGACGGAGGATTTGGCACGTTCTCATTTTTCAGCAACATGACAAGCTACATGTGTTTGTTCTTTAACTTCAAAAGAGAGAAAAAAAATCAGTTTATAGCAGCCAAAATGTAAGTGATAGCAGGAACCAACTTGTCAAGTGGACTATATTAACTATAATCGTTACATATAAAATGAAAAATGTATGATGTGTCATTCTTTAATATATAAAAAATGTAATCATTGGCAATTAGCCGTGAGGAATAAAACGCTTCAGAACATGCTGTTATACAAAAAAAAAACAAAAAAAAAACTTCATGATGGTGATGGTCGCATCCCACAAGTTATGGACTTCTGATTTTATAATACCGAGTTTACGCGCCTGACTCCCACCTCTCACCACATGTTACATGAATTCATCTGTAATCTGTAATCTGTAATCTACCAATACTACGTGCGTGTGTGTGTGTAGGTCTTGGCCACAGGGTTGAGTGGTCTGTATTCCTGGCTTCCGGCTAAGCTCGAGGCCTACAGTGAAGGATGGCACCGTTTGGAGGAAGCAGATTGGATGCAGGTGCCAGCACTCGTACAGTTCCTCAACTCTCTGCACTTCTGTAGCACCGTGTGTAAGGTGAGGCCCATGTCAGAAACATGCATCCCAAACCATCAAACCGTGAAATTTCATCCACGTGAAAAATGAAATTACCAAGTTGCACCTCATGATGGCACTATAGCTCAATTGTTTACATTTTGCCCTTTATCTTAACAAACCTAAATTGTTCCTTTTTCCTCTTATTGCTTGGCTGAAGTCAAATCCATTTAGGCCCCACCCAATAATTTCCACCACGATTATTATTATTTTTATTTTTTTTTTACTAATTTGCATAATATGTGACACCTACTTTTGCCAAGTAGTCTTAGGACTTCTGGACTATCATCAAAAAAATTGGTGTCTGTTCCTTAGAAGTTATCCAACTTGTGAGATTTGTAAAAATATGTCCACAACATGCTAATCAATTTATGCAGAGTCTAATTTACTCAAATGGCTGTAACTCATGATAGGCTAAATGCTTTTGCATGAAAAGTGAAAAGTTTGTTCAGGAAAAGATTTTGAGAAAATTTGCCAAGTTTGGGTCGTGGTCATTGTTAGGGGGTGTGGTTAAGTTCCAATAACTGTTTCTCAGTCCAGTCGAGACCTACTGTTTTGTGATTTTTATTTTTTTTTGTTTCAAGGTGGCCCATCACTCTGTCAGAGATCAGCTGCTTGGGTACATCTATAACGGTTTCCTTGTGCCAGTCATGGCTCCTGCATTACACAAGGTGATTATTGGTTGATAATGTGCCCTTATTTATTTTGCCCTGTGATCTCTTATTGGTCTAAGCTGGTGCTGCTCTGTGTGTTAACTGATTAGTTGACTTTGGAGGAAGTGATGACAACAACAGCTTATCTGGAGCTCTTTTTGCGGCATATCTCTGACCCCGCCCTCCTCCAGACATTTCTTATTTTCATCCTCAAGCATCGTCATGACAATGTCAACATTCTTGATACGCTCGTCAGCAGAATCAACACTCCTTTTCAGGTTTGTGTGTGATGTTTGTCATGTGCCAACATTAAACATCATAATCAGCAGTGAAGAGTGTCACTAGCCCCGACCCCATCAGACACTCCTTTAGACTATTTCCCACTAGTATCTATTTTTTTCTCTGTGTTGTAGTTGGGAACGGTATCTCTGGCTTTGTTTCGCACTCTGATTGGTCTGTACTGTGAGGACGTCATGCTGCAGCTCATTCTCAGGTGAACACTAAGACTTCCTGTTTCTCCTACCTTCTTCCTGTTGAGTTTGATGAGAAAGTAATAATATTATATTATAGATTTATTCATATTATTTTTCCTAATGTGGTGAATCATATCATAGACTTTTTTTCCTCCTCTGTGTCCTACATCTTCTTCTCCTCCTTCAGGTATCTGATTCCGTGCTCTCACCTGCAGTGCAAGGGACGGCGTAGACTCAGAGAGCGAGACTGCTACTCTTCCAGCGCTGCTGCTCTTATCTCTCTCACTCCCTCGTTCCTCATGGACAGACCCTGCACCTCTCCAACACTGCCCCCTAAACCAGACTATATCCTCTGGTCAAAGGTCACCGAAGGGCTGCTAATGGGGAACATGGGTAATGACAAAACAGTTGCTTGAGTGTTGAAATTGTTTAAATCCAAATGCTGTCCAGAAATGATTGCTGGTCCAAGTCAACTCCTACCATGTGTGAAAGCTCCCGGGCTGGGTGCAGAATAACTTGTCGTTAAGGTTAATGGTGGAGAAAGGGATGTTGCTAACAGAATCCCTAGAGAATATATAGAGAGAAGAAAACACAAATGACCACAATTCATTAAAACGATTTATTTTTGTGTACTAGTGAGTCTTCTTCAACCTGAACCTTCAATCAGTGCGGACCAAACTTTAAAAAAAATACAGCAATTAAATTAGCATGAGGAATATTAATAAACTGTGGTACCTATTATCTTGATCTTTATAATGCAATATTTCTAATATTTCTACTATAAATGTACTGGTGTGCATTTTCTTTCCAGGGTTTGAAGATCTTTTCCTGGGTGTGGATGGTTTCGGAGACTCCAGCTGGATGAACTTTGAGCTACTGATGTACAAAAACTACCTCCAGTACCTGAGTGACGCACGCAGCATCATCGGCACCAGTGTGCAGGCGTGTCAGGTATGGTCTGCCCCTTACGACGGACTCAATCCCTCACCTGATGACTACCAAGGAGAGGAGGAGTTCGAGGCGCAAGAGGATGGAGAGAGGGATGAGGATGAGTGTCCACCTCTCAAAACTCCTCCACTCCAGCCCCCAACCCCACAGCACACGAGTTTGAGTCGGACACCAGAGCTGGAGTGGGACGACAGTTATGACGCAGCTCCAGACAGAGAGGAAAACGAGAATTTCCACATTGTAGAGCATCCTCAACCTCCGGAACACATTCAGGAGATGCGGAAAAGTGCCATCATGCTGATTCATGGGTCTTACGTCGAAGAGTCCGAGTTCCAGGATGATGTATTGGTTTATAATCTCATTGCGCAGAGGGATACACGAGATGACCGGATTGCGTCCTTAAAAAACGTTCCCGGGATTCAAAATGAAAAGACGATGCAAACTGAAACGAACAGCAACACACACCTTTACACTAACTGTAGTACACAGAATGACGTAAACAATAAGGTACAAAATCAGGAATCAGAAGAAGTTTCACTTCTATTAAACGGACCTATTGATGAGAAGAATACAGACCAATCGTACGATAAAACTGCTCACATTCACAAGAACCAGAGCACGGTTTTAGAAGAGCAACCTCAGGATACATCCAATGCCTCCTCTGTGCAATGTACTGGAGAGGACTTTATTTCCCAGTGCCTCCAGCTCATTGAATGGGATAAACAGAGCATGCTGGGAGATAATGTTTATTTCCAGAGGCTGACTGCGCTCTTGTACGGCGAAGAGACTGAAACTGACTTTAATTCCATTTGCACTGATGATGAAGACGGTGAGATGAATGAAGGAGCAGAGCAGAGAGACGGTGATGGAAAGAAACGTGTCCCATTTACAGGTGGGGTTTTTTTTTGCTCTCAGAGAGGGAGCCTTAACTAGACAAAGAGTTTGCCTGAATCAGGGACACAATTTACTGATTTTTATGCCCTCCTGCAGGCCCTTTCATCAGCGTGCTGCTCTCTCGCCTGGAGAACATGTTGGAGAATTCCATGGAGGTGAACCTGCTGGTGACGGGAATCCTGGCTCAGCTGGCAGCGTATCCACAACCCCTGCTGCGCTGCTTCCTGCTCAACACCCAAGCCGTGTTCCACCCCAGCGTCCGCTCTCTCTACCAGGTCTCATATTTTTCAGTAATACATCACTCACTTAGCATGCAGATTGTATTCGCAGCGACTTATGCGTGTTCGTATTTCAGGTGCTGGTTTCTGTGGGTTGCCAGATTGAGCAGCATGCAGCGTCCAGGCCCGAGTTTGCTCAAATGGTACGAGATGCCACTCAGTATCTGCTGCTCAGAGACGAAGCCTTAAAGGATAGAGGTGAAAATGATTTTTGTGCATGTCTTGGTTAGGGCTCTATGAATAAATTTCAGTATTCAAATACTGTTCGAATTTTTGTATATTTTATTTCTGAACACTTTGTAAACACTATGTTGCATTATTTAGGACCAGGACTTATATAAACAGACGTCATTCACTGACATATTTTATTTTATTTTATTTTAATTTATGCTTGAACTTAAATATAAAAAAAGAACAAAGTATGTGTCCTAAAACTGATTTTACATTTACACTTTTAGCTTCTTAATCTCAAACAGCGTTCAGTATGTAGTGCACACGACAATACAATGCATAATATTACAGTATATGTAGTATTAGCAAATGTAGTGAATGTATATAAGGAGGCCATTTTGTATTAGATCATAAAAAAATTATTACTCCTGCATGAAGGCAAGTCAAAGATGAGTCCTACTTGAGCGCTACTGCTAGCGTTCATTCTCTTATAGTGTAACATCACAGACTCATTAATATTCTAATACGTTCTAAGCTCCGCCTTTTTTACTTTCTATGGACACTTTCAATGGACACGCCAGTAATGGGTGTGGCTGAAATGGGTGTGGCCAAACCCACTACTCAGAAGGGGAGTCTGCTAAACTTAGACATGTAATGTGTTCTAGGTTGATGGAAGCTAAATGGGTTAAATGTATTCATGACACAAGAACAACCTTCCACACAAGCTTTAATTTACGGTGTGGCCAAATTGGGCTAAAACTAGCAATAGACATAAAACAGTTTCCTCCATTTGTCTGCCCTTTCCCCTGACTCTCACTGTCTCTCAGAGCGGGATTTCCTGCAGGAAAACGGACTCGGCTGGTTTCTCAATGGGCACGTCTCCGGCCGGCTGCTGAAATCTCTTCCTCCATGTCCCAAGATTCCTCCTCAGTCCAGGAATGGTGTATTTGCCACATTCCTTTACGCTGAGTTCCTGAAAGAGCTGGCAGCCATCGCGCAGGAACACTCCATACGCCCGGACTTATTCATGGAGGAGTAGAAAAAATACAAAAACCTCAGTGCAAATTGCGTCCAAAATTAAACAAGCGTTTGTGTCATTAAATGCTTATTTCCTAAAGTCTTCAGTTGCTGGGAAAAAAATCTGAAATATTTTCTACTTCTTCATTTCATACTTGGCAACAGTGGGATAAGGCTGCAAATTAAAGGTGCAATCTGTAATTTTTTTAAAGTGTTTATATACATATATTAATTACATGATTTCACAGATAAGAATACTTTAAAACGAATGTCATTCACAATATTAACCTGCAGCGAACTTTTTTTTATTATTTTTTTTTTAATTTCAGGTTTCTCTTTACATTTTTTCCTCAGTCCAGACATTAGCTCTGCCCCAGATGAAACACAGCTACTCAGCTCAGCCTCTTTTTCCTTTTGCCACTCTAAATGTATAGCTTAAGGAAAGAGAAAGGTTTGTTAGTGTTTTCATTGCAATTGTAATTCACCTCAGAGGGCTCCAAAAATACAAACTGCTCCTTTAATGGCCTTATTACTGTATGTTGTTAGCATACATGATACCAGCTTGTACAGGGGGGTTTAATGCTGCTTTAGTGGTTTGATTTGTTTTGTGTGTTGTGTATATTTACAAATGCACTTACAGTAGTTTATATGTATGTATTGAATATGCGTTTCATTTGTACTTCATTTGTTGTTACTTTGTAAAATGTGTGTGTGTGTTAATTAAATGTGATAAATAAACTTTAATATATGTTTGACCCAAATTTTCATTCACACAGTTTGAATGTCAGCAATCTGCTGAGACAGGTTTGGCGTCTGATATTTGCTTTTTTTTCTGTAGGTACTGGTACTACATTTAAACATTTTCCAGTTCCAAAAAAGCTTTTCCAAATTCAATTCCAAACTTTTCCATTGGATCAGATCCTTTTTATTTTTCAATATCTGTTCCACACTTTTGTTTTTTCTAGTTCATTTTATGTACAGCTCATTTCTATTAGTTAATAAAATAAATATTGTGTGTGTTGCTTATTTAGGTTTAAGGTCAAATTTCTAGTCCAGAGTTCCTGTTAATATCAAGAATACTGTACATGCTAACTCAATTAGCTGAATTAATTAATTAAGGCTCACACATAAACACGCATATTACAGTGTTGAAATATTATAATACATTTTTATTAAAGCTTTGCTCATAAATACAAACTGCAACCCTGTCGTTTTACTTAAGAGACAATATAACACGGTCAGTGCACTTAAGTTCAACATCAACTTTTACAAAGCAAACCATATTAAATACCACTGCACTACAGCGCACGCAGTTACAAAACCAGATGTTTGAACATCGGGAAGTCACGATATAATTTCAAAAACACTCAGATTGCAATACGACCTTTATACGAACAGTTTGCTTTCATCTCATAGGCATTAGGACATGTTTTAGTATGTGTTGATTGTGTTTTCAGCTTGTAAATATGCTAAGCATCTGCTCTGTGTGTGTATGTGTGTGTACGTATGTGTTGTGTGTTTGCCGATGTGCGTTTTATCTATACAATACAACTATGACTTAACTCCTGTGTTCTGATTGGTAGTTGCAGGAACTACACAACTCTCACTCCTCCAGGAGGAGGGGTTAAAGCCAGTGGGGGCGGAGCGAGAGCGAGGTGTGTCTGTTTGGCCAAGGCCCTGGTACTGCCCCTTCGGGGAGGCGGGGACAGAGAGGGGGTCGACGCCCAGTCGCTCGTGAGATGCCCCTGAGAGGAGGCCAGTGTGCTCGCCCTGCACGATGTCCACTTCAGAGCCAAAGAACAGCTTACGGGGACGTCCGAGCACTGTGCGCCCTACACACACACACACACACTTAAAAAACACTGCAGTGTGATGATATACAATTGTCCCAATATAGCTTAATAAGGAAATAGTCATTCTGTACCACACTTCTCATTATATGTCACAAAATGGGTAAAAACAGTGCGGAAAACAGAGCAAGTCAGAAAGACAGAGAGAGAAAGAGACAAAAAGATAGAGGGGGAGAAAGAGACAAGCATAGAGAGACAGAGACAGAGGAGAAGACAATGAAGAAGAAGGATACATACCCATGTTGTAGAGATAGAAAGAAAAACACAGATAGAGACTGAGAGACAGAGAGAGACAGGCAGATAGAGATACAGAGAAAAAAACAGACATAGTGTAGAGAGAGAGAGGCAGATTCAGACAGAAACTGAGAGAGAGAGAGAAAGAAAGGGAGACAGAATGGAAAAGAAGGCAGATACGTACCCACATTGCGGACCTGCTCAGAAATATCAGCTTGTATATCGGAGAAGTCCAGCATGGCGAGGAAAGAGTCAAAGCAGGAGCCTTCATCATCCTCACGCACATACGGACGGTAACTGAAGCTGTAGTGATGTGCAATGGCAGCCACAAACATTTCTATGCAAATTACAAAGTCCTACACACACATGCACAGAGTCATTAATTACACATATACATGTTGCAGGCGACACTATTACTTTTACACTTATTACTGATTATTCGTTTAGTTTGCTGAACATTTCCTTAGCATTAATGCTGGTACAGAATTTTGCCACAGGTTCAAAAGGTTCGAAATGAAATACAAGCATTATTGATCATTTTATTTCAGCCATAAAAAATGACAAACCAATGAAACTAAAAGCAGACTTCCTTTGTTATACAGTTAAACTAGAAAAGAAAGATGTGGCTGCTTCTTCATATTAAAACCTTTGTCAATACATTTATCTGTTATTGCTGTCATTAGCCCCGGTTGTGTACCTGTAACCCTGTAGCTACAGCCTCCACACTCTCCCACTCCCATGTGCGCTTCTGAGAGATGACTCCAACCTTCACCAGAAAGGCGATGAGCACAGCCTGCCTGCAGGGGACAACAAAGAGCTGAGAATGAACCACAGCACCCAACATGGCGATCTGACAAACAGCACAGTTCAGTTTCTGACACACTTGACACACTTTGGATGTTTTATTAGAATTAACATATGGCGTAAACTCAGTCACAAAACTGTGTCATAAGCAAAAAAAAAGGTTTAAAGCAAAGATACCTTAGAAAAAAAAGTGACTGTAGTGAACCATAGATAAAAACATAATCTAATGGCTATATTTTATTTATTTATTGTATGATTCATACTCCTGCATTGAAGCTCATTATCTGCATCACAATGCAGAGACAGAGAGAGAGAGAGAGAGAGAGAGAGAGAGTTTTATGGTAAGCGTAGTGTGCAGAGGCCATAGAGTTAAAATATAGAGTGAGTACTGGTCACATAGAGAGCCTGCACTATCACCAAAACAGGAATCATCTGGACTTTTGAAGTGCCTGATAGCTTCAGATCGCCAGAGCTTTTCAGTAGCTTTCAAATGACATCAGCCCCATGCCTCTGTGATCTACGGTGCTGAAGTCGGGCATTTTAGCTGACTTTGGAGCTCCATTTCCAACTAAAATGGCACCTCAGGTGCTCATTATGTTTCGATCAATATTCAATCAATCAAAGTTTTTCAGAACAGGACCAGGGTACACTCTTCTGTGCTTGCCCCTTTGCCTCACCCTCACTGTAGACAAATGTTTGTGGACCAGTACTCAGCAACAGCTACTACTACTAGTGCTAATTTTAAGCTGCTATAATGTCTACCAAAAAATATCCAAATACAATTTTTACGTAGTGTTTTACGTACGTTATAGTTTCCCATTTTGGGCAGCATACTGGTACCACCAGGACAGCACAAACTGTATAATGGACAACTGCACAAGTGCTCTCTCTGTATATTTTAACAGTATGGTAGAGGCGCATAGACAGCCTGACGTGCACACCTCCAAAATCCAGATTATTGTGTGTATATTGTGCCAGACAAGTGCTGATTGGTTGAGCAGGAAGGTATCAACCCTTGAAATCATATATTTGAAATCAACCTTTGAAATCATCCCTCATGCATCATCATAGAGCAGCTGAACACTGTTGGAGGAGAACAGTAAATAATCTGTTCTACATAGATAGCTAACAGGCTCCCATGATTATCTGGTGTTGCTCTGATTGACAGGAGATGGAGGAAAAGTCCTAGCCATCCCACCTAGAGATCACAACTATGTATGTTCTCTTGAACTCACATGGCATGGTCAAGCTTCAAACTCCTGATAACATGGTGGTCAATTAGACAATTTGATGCACTCCAAATTTCACAAATTCCACAATTATAGAGATAACGTTAGGGCAGAAACCTACCAAAATGAGGCAAACACCACCATTTTGACACAGAGGAATTTCCCGACGGGTTTTAACGGGCTCAGCTCTTCCTTCAGAGTGCGGTAGAACAGCAGCAGGCAGTACATGGCAAACTGAAAACACACACAGCATATGTTTATATGTTAGGACCTGTACTGACTAAAGTATCAACAAAAAATGCAGCTTGGTCATGTTACCAAGAAACCGTAAACTCCTCTGCCTGGAAGATTTTGTCTTGTCGAAAAACTTTACAGCTTTACTTCTTACTTTTACAAAGCACTGACACTGGAGACTCATTCCAAAATATCTCCTTACAGAAAACCTCACCATATCAACAATTTAAAAAAAATTTTTTTTAGCAAACATGACCGTCTGCCATACGCATCCCTGTGCAAGTTACTGTGTTATAGAAAATAATAATCAAGAATTCAACAGCACTGTAATATAAAGTCTATTCATTTACTAATTAACTTATTCTTAGATAAGAAGGTGCATTCAAAAGATGAATACCAGCTGGGAGGCATTGTTGACGATGACGAGGTAAGTCCAGGCATTCCTGAAACTGAAGTTTCCCTCATCATAGACTCCAAACAACTGACACACACTAGAGATAGAAAAGACACAGCATCACAGTGTTTTTGTGTGCATTTACAGGTGTACTGTATAGTGTGTGTGTGTTCACTACATTGTCCAAACATGTTCTCTTACAGCGCTATTACAGTAGTAACAGGTCTGACGACGGTGTACTGCAGAACTCCCAGTTTACACCTGAACAGAAGAACCCTGGGGATGGGAGTAGAACTTATTGTTATAAATTTTTATAGAATGAAGCAGATCAAGGTAGGCTTTACAAGGCAGACTAAAAAAAAAAACACATTTTATATATATAAATATATTTTAAATATATATCTTATATATATACACACTCACAAATGTGGTTTATTTATGTTATTTATGTAGTCCTGTGTACAAAGACCCATCATAATTTTATTTTAAAAATTGCTAAAAAAAATCAGGATATAAATGATATTAAATTTTCGAACTACTTTATCCTGGTCAGGGTCACAGTGGACCCAGAGTCTATCCCATGAACACCGAGTATATGTAAACCTGTGATTTGAATTATTGGCAGAGCCACTGTTATAAAAAATTAATCAACACCTTCCAACCAATCAGAATCAAGAATTCAGGAGCACTGTGGGTTTTTTCCTGCAAAAATTTTGACTTTAAATGTTACTTCACAGGGCCGTTTCTTGCTATAAGTGCTATAAGTGGTCAACTAGGTCCCTCAGACCACCAGGGGGCGCCATGATTTTTAAAACACGCAAAAAAGCACACTTTACTACCGTTTGATGAAAAGGTTTACGTGTGAGGCAGTCAGAAACTGCAATTTACGTAATGAAATTAGGTAACTAATGTCAGAAGAGCATGAAGAAGTGGTGAAGATAAAGCATTTACATTTATCTTGGGTGGAAAAAATGCAGAGAGGAGAAATGGACCCAAAACTCAATGGGAAAAAAAATACTAATTAATTGGATTTAGGTAATTTGTTCACATTCTTGCTTCCGCTTGCTGATGTAATTGAAATGGAAAAAGATAGTGGCTAGCTAGTATCTAGGTAAGAAGTGTTAGGCTAATACAAGTTAAAGTTGCTAGCTTGTTACTATTCCCTATGACAACAGTAGCCTGTTTTTGAATTTAAACATAATCATCACTCATGTGGTTGAAACGTCAATCACATACAGTTCTTTTCAGAACTATAGCAACTCAGATGGAAATGATTTTCCTGAGTTCAAACCTTACCTGAGGTTCGTACCTAGTCGTATTTTCAGGTGCTGTAATGAAATATTTTGGTGCGTCGTCAGTGTTCGAACCAATTGAAAGCACTTGTGTTTGGTTTTTATTGTATTGTTTATTAACCAGATTTTAACCCTCATCCAAGATAATGAAGTATTAATTCCGTTCATTCTTGCATATACGATAATATGTTTGGTGTGAGCGAGGGGCCGCTGAGTAAGTTGTCACATATGACTCCTAAATGTTCAGAAACAGTCCTGTTAGTTTGGCTTGTCCCAAGTAATATTTAATAAGGACTGGGTGTAGGGTTACAAATGGTACTGCAGCCAGTGTTGTCCATCAATTATACAGTTTCTAGTTCCCAGCATAACTTTTACCAGCACAGCAGATTCTGATAAGTGAGGAAAAGGTGTGGAAGAGGTATAGAAATATGTTACTGTGGTAGAGGATGATGTAAAAAATACAAACACAATTTAGTGTTCAATTCACTGCTCACATGAAATAAATATGGAGACCTTCTCTCTGCATACTTACAAGATCTTCACACTCACATTTCATAATGATGATGACAAAACAGACCTCACATGTGCTACCCTGGTGTATGTGTGTGTGTGTGTGTGTGTGTTCACTCACTCTCCCATGGCCCATGGTGGGCAGCAGCACAAAGGGGGCAGAAGCGAGCGCTGTTCCTGAGCCTCTAAAATAAGCGCCAGGTTCGGGTACTGCGTCTCCAGGAAGTTCAACAGGAACATCAGGAAGTTATAGATGACATACGCCTCATAGCACTCGCGACACGTGTCCACATAGATGGCTATACTGGGGTACTTCAGAGCAATCCACTGCCACACACACACACACACACACACACACACACACACAGATTTACAAACACATGGCTCAAACACATTCTAGTAGTTTGAATGGAAGAGAAAGCGTGTTGGTTACTTACGCTGTCTAAGCTGTAAATTGGCACCATCCATAATATTCTGAAAAAAATATATATATATACATCATGAAAGGAATAAAACACTTGGGGGCATTCTGTTACAGGAAACTAATTTCCAACACTGTAGTGTTATATGACACAATGCAAACCACTTAGCAGCCTGAAGTTGATTATTTTCCATTAACAGCACATCCTGAAGCGTTTTATTCCTCTTATATCAAGGATTTGCCAAGAAACGCAATTATGTATTTAATAAAGAACGACACGTCATACTTTTTATCTGTTTATAGCTACATTTAACGTTTTAGTCCAGCCGTAAAACAAATCAGTTGTATTATTATTGCTGTACAGTCATTTTTTTTCACGAGCTTCTCTGTTTTTTCCTCTGTATAATGCTAATAAATACATTTTTTAAATATTGCACTTGCTAAATGGCACCACAATCACCAGTGCAATCACCTGTAGTCACAGTGCGGATGAATCACAACCTCATGATTATAAATGGAAAACAATGTTGTAAAAATAAAATAAAATAAACGCAGACCCGTCTTCACACACATCTCACCAAGGGTTTTGTGTTTCTGAAAAATGATTTTGCAGATTTTGTGTTACCCACATGATGAATCCTTGATGTGTGTCATGCATGTTTCGTTTAAAACAGTGTATCGTACACTATTTCAGGATAATGGCTGAAGAATATACAGAAGATGACATGCGTAATACACCTCACCCCTTATGTTTGTCTCCGGGATGATCACAGGTCAGCCCCAGCTCACTTAGCCTAGTACATTAAATCCACATCTTTCCCTTTTACACACCTCTGAGTGCTCAGATATCATCTACACCCAGTCTCATGTGTGTGTATGCATGTGTGTATGTGTATGTGGGTGTGTATGTGTGTGTATGGACAATGAGACCTATTGCCTATGTGTGTGTGTGAGGTACCTGATGATAGGCTTCTGTAGTTCAGGTTGTGTGTAGTGCACAAGATGCTGCAGAATGCCCCATAGAGAGATGGGAATGGTTAAAAACACAAACACACCCGCGATGAACCACGCCTTAGTGTGTGTTCCAGCCTGCAACACACACACACACACACCCACACACACACACACTATTAACAAGTGAAAGGAAGCATCACAGATCTGTTATTCCCAATGATGCTGATGAGCGTTTCTACACAAGAACACACATGATTGTGTAACACCGCCTCACAGCAGAAGGTGTGTTTTTGTTCCTCGTGATGCGCACTGGACGTTACACTTCCTCTCCCGTGTTCACAAGCGCACAGGCGCATATTCATCGCATAGAAACAGCCTATGAATTAGGAATGCACTGACGCACCTCGGCTTTCTGGAGCTGCCACACAGCCAGCGGTAAAGCCACGGCCACGAGCAGCGCGTACACCGTCACGACGAGCGGCCGGAGCCAGCGGCGCCATCCCGCGCACAGCCGCGCCATTTCCCCTACACACGCGCTCCGTGCATCCCGAGCTGCGCGAGCCCTGTGAGCCCTGCCGCTTTGACGATGTGACTGAAGCTGGGTCAACCGGAAGGATGCTGACGCACCACGCGCAGCCTGTGCATCCAATCTGTGCAGTCAGATTAGATGGACTATAGCCAATCCAAATCACGATTCCGCCATACAGGCGTGTATTACACCAAATGAAATGTTTTACTGTTTATCTGCAAACCTTAGTGGGAACACTGGGAATACTGGGAACACTGGGAATACTGGGAACACTGGGCGCAAGGTGGAAATACAAACATTTAAAGGGTGTATAATGGAGCCTGCCTTTTATAGGATTAGACTCCTTGTTTTTCAAAGCTTAAAAGACATCAGGTTTAATGTCTGGCATCCACATCAGATTATTTGCAGTCTTAAAAAAAAGATAAGCCTTCAAACAAATAACCTATTTTGATTAAATAATAAGTAAAAATCTGGAAATTTTGAATGTTACTCATGACAGTTAGGCATGTTGAGAGGTAAAACTGGATGAATGCTGCAGACAATAGATTTTGTTGTTTTTAAAGATTTTGTCCTTGTTCTAAAATGGACTTTTTTTGTGGAACGGAAGTCAACAGCACCACCAACAGTGAATAAACAGGCTACAGAATGGTACAAATAAGCTAGAAGCAAGGCTCAGGCTGATTTCTTTCTAGCCCAGACTGTAGATTCATGCAGCCTATCAGTGACAGTCATGTCAGGTGATTACATAGAGTGACACGCCCCCTAGATTTGATCTCTATTCGGGGCTGATGTTTTTCAGGCACATCTGTAGCACGTCACCAGCAGTGACTGAGGAGGTGAAATACAGTCACGGTTGTAAAGAACGTGAAACTAAAAGTAGGTAGATTAAGGAATCATTGTATAATCAAAATACAAGTTACACAAAACCAGAGACTTAGCATTTTTTTGTTGTTTGTTTGTTTGTTTGAATCTTGAAAGTGTTATGGTGCAGAAATTTCCCTCCCGTTTATTTCCAACAGGAAACAGCTGTCAGAAAAAAATGCATGAGGGATTGTTGGATAGCGAGTGACTAGAACTTCAGTTGCAGTGCGGAGAAAAATGTTGATCGGGTTTTAAGCTGCAGTTGCATAGCATCGACAAATCCGACGAGAGACATCTTTCCAGTGTCTGTAGACAACTGTATCCGTTCACATCGTACTGCCTCTATACTGTATAGTTTTGTCTAGAATACAAAGAAAAAATATTTTAAAAATCAGTACTGTGTTATTTATTTATTTTTTTTAAAATAGCACATTTGAGCAGAAATGGGAGAAAAACAGAGAAACTGAAGGATCAACTCATGTGGGCACTACCTGCTGCACCAACATCCCACCCTACTCCATCCATCTATCCATTTTCTGTACCGTTTATACTACACAGATTTGCGGGGGAGCCTGGAACCTATCCCAGGGGACTTGGGGCACAAGGCGGGGGACATCTTGGACAGAATGCCAACCCATTGCAGGGCACAATCACACACACACACACACACACACACACACACACACATACACACACACACACTACAGACAATTTGGAAATGCCAATCAGACAACACCTGTTTTTTGGATGAGGGGAGGAAACCAGAGTACCCAGATGAAACCCCCGAAGCACAGAGAGAACATGCAAACTACTCCATCCATCAATATATAATAATCAACCCTGTGAGAGTGTGTTTGCACATAAGCATTCTGTCTTATTCAAGGCGGGGGGAGGGAGGGAGGGAGGGAGGGAGGGAGGGAGAGTGACAAGCTGTGAGAGAGAGTCAGGGGACATGACGAGGGGGTTGGTAGTGGTGGGGAAAGAGTGTAATTGCTCACATGTGTAACAACATATGTTCAAACCCACAACTCTGATTAGTTAACTACATGAAAGTGGAGCTGTGCTGATGTTAATTCTTTAACTGCTCACTTTATTCTTAAGACACAGGAACAGATTTTACTGCAGCTTAGAGGAACTTTCCATCGCTTTTTCATTGGGAAGAAATTCAGCACAGAAGGATGTACATCTAAATTCAATTAAGGAATAAAATCACAGAAAGTGTTTTATTTCTCTTATACTACAGCAATTTGCCAATGCCAACTATTTGAATTTATTAACAAATGACATCATACAATTCATCCATTTATAGTTAACTTTAACTTGTCTGTGCAATAAGTCAGTTCCTGTTATCACTTATGTTATAGCAGCTAGAAGCAGTCGCTCCCTCACCAGCCTCTCTTTTTTTCTCTTGCTTAAAGTGAATAACACAATTAATAAGTTAGCGCTCTTACTATAGAAACAATAATGTCTTGCAGCTGCTGTTAGAGAAAATTAATCAACACTTTCTAATCAGTCAGAATCCAGAATTTCAAGAGGTAGAAAACCAAGTATTTATTTATTTAAATATATAGTTTATTTCATTAAATCACAAAACAAATGATACAGGGCATAATAAACACAAATCTGTCTGATTATTAGTACTTTACTGATACATTCCTGTGATCTTGGTGGATTTCCTTTTTTAAAAAAAGGCAAGCCTTGAAACAAATAACATCTTTAGATTAAATAATAACAGACCAAGTAAAAATCTGGAAATTTTGAATGTTACTCATGACAATTAGGAATGATGAGAGGTAAAGGTTAACTGGATGAATGCTGTAGATAAAAGATTTTGTCGTTTTTGTTTTACAAGTACAAGGTGAACGGAGCCAGATCCATCATGAAAACAGCACATTATACTTACAAGCCAACATGATGCAGTTTTCTAAAAGCATTGTAAAAGTTCGGGATCATCTTAACTAGTAGAGAGAATTTTACAATGTGATGCTCGCTCTCCCACAATGATCCACAATGACCACAATGGGAAACTCAGCCCACTGCAAAGGCAATAAAATGAACAAAGCAGCAGCGAAAGCCTTCATCATAAAATTTATGTGCTGTGGAGATTGGCAGCTGTTCATAACCAAGATGAGAAAGTAGAAAAGAGCCAGGCGAAGAACTTTTGCTGTTTTTGCAGTCCATTTCTTTTAAGCTAGCACTTGATGATGTGCAACTGTGTTATGTAAAAAAAAAACACATGAATCTAATCTAACAAGTCTATTTTTATATTTGCACAGCTCTGAAAAAACCCCACAATGTTCAAACTTATAATGTGAATACAGCCTAAATGAAACCCCAGATACCTTATTGCAAAAGTATATGAGGATGTTGTTGGCTTACTGTTACTGTTTAAAGTTCTAACCTGAATAAATACAATATAAGAACAATAATAATACAATAGAAATATAGAATATAGCCATTTTCTACAATAATACTATCAACCTGACAAAGTCAGCATCAAAATGTGCGGTTTGTATTTGAGAATTTGAAGTGATGTGCACAAATTAAAAAAAATACTTTTTCTTTTCTGAATCTTCAGCCATCTCTGCAGCCAATGTTCATCCTCTCAATGTGTTATCAGTTGCTCTTGGACCATCACGATCCTTTAAGTGTATGTCCTCAGTTGTAACTGTCCTTGGGCAACGTTGTGCGGTCTGTAAGGCCATTCTGTAGGTCAGGGGTCTTGCACTGGGTGCTGGTCCCCATGCTGCTCAGCAGAGAACCCGAATAACACCAACAACACAGACATGACTGAGGAAGAATGGAGAGAAAGTTAACAAAATACTGTCCATCTGCCAAACCCCCACTTTCTCTCCATATTATAAACAGCCTCAGACTCCAACATGTGCAGTTATTAATCACAGACACAAACAAATCTCTTACTACTATCATGCTACATATGAAGAAGTAAGAGACCAGATAAGAAATAAAGATGATGAGTGATGAGTGAGAGTAAGTGATAAAAGGAGTATATATATACCTTAAAGCAGTTTTTGAACTTCTTGCTGACGAGATAGAGTATGATGGGGTTGATGCAGGAGTTTATAGTCGCCAGGTTCATGCTGAAGTAATCAAGCACCAGCAAGAAACTATAGCAGACACACAGAGACATTAGAGAAACACCTGGATTTATATAATATAAATCGTGTGCTTATCACAATGTTGCTCTTAGCATGTTACCAATCCCAGATTAAAAATGTTTCTAAATGTAACTTTCACATTTGTGGCTTTGACATGGGAAGGTGGAAATAAAATCTACTGAAGCAGGCCATAAGCTAGCTGCCCAGGTAGCAAACTGACAAACTGATGTCAACCATTCCATTGGGCCAACATTGGGCCATCAGAGCCAACAGAATTTCAGAATTTCAGTTATCTTTAAATCTACCTTGCCAATATTTCCCAATGTCATTTTGTCCATTGGGCCAATACTGGACCATCAGAGCCAACAGAATTTCAGTTATCTTTAAATCCACCTTGCCAACGTTGGGCTACCATTGGGTCAAGTTTGGCGAGGTTGCTAGCCAATGTTGGTACAATGTTGTGTAGGGAAAGCCACCATAGCCACCAAAAATAGACATTGGGCCATGTCAGTTTGTTACCAAGGTAACAATGGAGGTTAGCAATTTTGCTAGCTAGCACATAGCTGGTAATTCTTTTAAGACAATGTAAAGCTACAGTGAGAGTGCAAACAAAAGAAATCTGAGAATATCAACATTTACCTCAGATATGTTCGGAAATTGCTAAAAAACAAAAGACTCTGAAAAACTACAATTACAAAAACTCCCTGGTTTCTGACAATACTGGGAAACATCGAAATTGCAGAAAAAAGAAATTGTGTTTGGAAAACTAACCATAAATATAAATGTCACAAATTGTGAAGTAATCTGATTTTAGCACATGCTTATGTTTCTTACTTGAGCAGATCACAGCGCTGAGTGTTGTGCTGAAAGTAAACCATTTTCTTCAGAATGCGACTCAGGTGAAGAGGAAACCAGCACAGAGCGAAGATTACCACCAGAGAGAATACGGCCTTCGCCACCTCACGTCGCTGCCAGCAAACACACACACAGAATCACATTCATTCACCATGTACATTAGTATTAGAAATGTGTCTCAGTTATTTGGTCAAAAAGACACCACATTCAGCGCAGCGTTACCACATCAACGAAAAATATAGAAAATATTCTCATTTCAATTTACAAGGCTTCATAAAACATTATCCAATACCTCACTAATTTGTACGTAAAATGCAGGATGAAACAATTCATCTATTTTTAGGGATTTAAACATAAAAGATTCACTGAGTCATCTCCAAATGACTCACCTGTTTGAGGTGTTCACTGAGTGTGATTTTCAGACTTCCTTTCCTGTAATTCAGCATCTCGTAGGTCATCAGAGTGTAGAAGATAGCTGAACATGCTAACGGCACGCAGAAGTAAACCCCAAACAGCCACCAGTCTTTTGCGTCTCTGTAAAACTACACACACAGTTTACTTTTACTATTTAATAGTTCTTTTTTTTAGTAATCACTCAACACATGTGAGGAAAATGTTGATGTTCACAGTAGATTTGTTTTGTTTTTACTGTCAATGTACCTTTACATTGTCAGTAAAAAGACTTAACAGGTAAGTGCTAGCTAGCAAAATGGTTAGCCTATACAGAAGCTAGCATATGATTAGCTTAAAACTTTGCCACTCGCCTAGCTAATGTTTTCACTACTTCACTTTTTCCTTCAGAAATTTAAAAGTTACATTTGTACACACTATTAATCTATGACTGGAAACATGCTAATACACACGCGTATATATTTGTTGGAGTATTGCCTCTGTATTTTACAGTGTCCGGGCAAGATGTTAAAACAGAGTTTAGCTTAGAGCTAATGAGAGTGTTTAGTGTGTGTGTGTGTGTTCTTACAGTCATAAACTGGGATTCTGGCTTGAGCATGCAGGTCTGTGCAGTCTCATTGTTGTGGACAAAGCTGACCATGTTAAAGCCCACAGCTTCAGGAACAGCCAGAAGAATGGCCAAAATCCAGATACACATGATCTTTACTGCGGTCGAGGCTGGGATTCCCGCGCCTTGGACACGGCCCCACGAGGCCACGGCACGATACCTGAACACACCATACATTAAAAAAATGACTAACTACATTCACACTTCACCTGTTTACAGGCTTACACGTGTGGATGTGTGTGTCCTACCTGTCCACGCTGAGGGCACACAGGTTGAGCACCGTTATCCCAACTGAAGCCTTTTGCAGGAAGGGAAAGAGCTTACACAGGAAGAGTCCGAACAGTGTGTCATTAAATGGCCACCTCGTCGCCAGCAACTACACCAAACACAGAAAGCACACATTTAGGATGTTTCAGTAGCATACACTAACACCAGAAACGCACAAACTGTAACACACATTGTCTTCATGTACCGTAACACACATACACAAATACTGGACAGATACCATTTAAGGAGAACTTCCTGTCCTGTAGTATGTGTCTTGAGCGGTACATCGATAGAAGATCCAAAATAAGCATGTCAGAGTGACCTAGTGCCGAGACAGCTTGACGCACACATACACACACACACACATTATCAGTACATGTGAGTGATGGTGAAGAAGCCCAGGCAGTGAAAGATAATGATGTAATATACTGGAACACTTTTGAAATCCGGATGACTCTGCATTGTAGAGAGTCTCTTGAGGATTGTGTGTGTGTGTGTGTGTGTGTTAGTGCTACACCAGCATGCTTCTCTTATAAGCAGGATCCAGTTATATGTGTTACCAAAAGACATCACGTTTTTTTTTGGCAATAAACTTTCATAAACCATAAAATCCCACCTGGATTTATATACAAGTCTACTTTTTTGTTTTTCAGTTGTACATGTTGTGGAAATTTGGAGTAAAATATCTACTGGCCATAAGGGTCATTGTTCTGAAGGTCTATGTGTCAAGGTCTAATCCTTTCATCCTTTGAAACTAGTCAAAAAATATCAGACAGACTATCATTACAAACCGAATCCCCTGTGAGTCATGACACACTCGAGTCTCACTAGAGTCTCTGATTCAGTGTGACTTGTTTGTGATTCACTGGGGTGCTATTAACCAGAGCCAAATTTCATTGCTCTAAAAAATGATATTGTGGATGTCGCAGGTCTAATATGGTTAAACCCACATCTAAAAGAGTCTTAAAAAAAAAAGAGAGAAATGTTGCGTAGGATCTGACGCAACATTAAGTACACTTTTCCTGCAAACTATGCGAACATATCAATGAGTTATGATCTCATTATAACAGATAATACTGTTATTGATATTATTAAGCAATGTCCTTGCATTAGTTGGCAGCTATTCAGGATAATATAGCTCAATTCCTGGGATGTACAAAGAATTTTTCCTGGAGTAGTGGTGGTAGTAATGGGGTAATATTGGGAATAATGGAGTATTAGTGGGAATATAATAATAGTTGGGTTGCTTTACTTCAAATCTACCAAATAAATAGATGTAATAATAGACATAAATCTTAATCGTAGCTGTAATAGCATCCTGAAACCAAGAGATGCCAAAAGATGACAGGGTTTACTGCCACCACTCCACTGGTCATCGTTATTTGATCCACAGCCCATGAAGCAAGCACTCCTCGAGGAGGATCCAATGAGCTTTGCTACATCTACCAAATTCATTTCCTGTGTTCATTTTATCTCAAGGAAACCTGAAACCCAAAACTCAGGACTTGCTTAGAACGCCAAGATCTGTATCTGTATCTGATTTTATTTTTTTTTTTATTTTAGATTTGAAGGACACACCCACTTAAACCAACAGTGGGTGTGTCCTTTTTCCGGCCTCAAGAAATATCGCAAAACACTGGAAAAAAATCCCAGATGTAGAAATTGCAGCACTGTCTGCATGGTGTGTGAATTCTGGCTCTGACATTTTCTCAACCTCAGCTCCATCACTCCAGTTCATAAGTGTTCTCAACTAGACAGGTGCGTGGGATTGGTTTATATACCGGAAAATACAAACAAACTAGTAGCCTAATTTAAACTAAGGATGAACAAATAAAAGCTTTAAATGCATCACACAGTGCCACACTTTAAGGTTAAAGAATGTCGTCTTTGTTTGTACCACAAGCTTCGACTTTTTTTGTTTTTATCAGATGATCTTATCTAGAGTGATTTACAAAATGCTCGGATGGCAACAACAATACAAAGAATTTGGACAATCTGCTCCATAACATGAAAGACTACAGGCGTATGCTGGTGCTAGAGTGGTATAAACAAAAGAATATTTTATGTCCAAACTATTTAAAGTAACAAATACTGCTGCTCTGTGCAGTTTTGTGGTGACTACTCTACCTTATAGATGTGGATGGGGATGTCGATGGCGATGTAGATGAAGTCTCCCAGTGCCAGGCTGGCAATCAGGGCATTGGGGCCATTTCTCATGTTCTTGTGGAAGCATATGATTCTTAGCAGTGTGGCATTACCCACTATGCCCACCACAAAGATGACACAAAACAGCACCGTGTTCACGTACTTAAACGCGACTTTCATAGACAACAAACACGCTGGTGGGGGAGAAAGAGGACGAGCATGCACTGATCCGTTCCCAGAAACGAGGGATGATGAGGAGTGTGAGGAGGCGAGAGTGGCAGGTTTAGGTTCGGTGCTCACACCCTCACTTGGGGTCAGAGGTGAGAGGGTGGCATGAAGGCCAGGAAGCAGGATGGCAACTGGGTCACTAGAGAACAGGAAGTCTTCTGAGGAGTTTGATTGGCAGTGGCCGTGTCTCATCAGCGCACAGGATATGGTTGCTATTAGCACCGTGACCCAGGGCATCGTGGGACGGCACGCTTTAATGCAAGGCCAGAGGGGTGTTTTTTCTGAAATTTGACTAGGGGAGAAAGAGAAAATCAAGATGTTAGAATGGCACTACTGATATCACATTTTTCTTTATTTTAGATTTTATCTTTTTTTTATAAATTGTAATTCACTTGCTAAATTATTGCTTGGTTCTTGGAAGTAACAGGCATTTAATTGGAGCAGTTAGTGAGAGAGATGAAGAGATCGAGAAAGAAATGAAGGGGAAATGCGTCAGCTGAACAAGTAAACAGTTCTGGTTTTGTTGGAAATAAGAGAGATAAAGAAAAAGACAGGGCAAAAAACAGGGACAGAGAAAGAGAAAGAAGTTTAGACAGCACTCATTTCTATAAGAATTATTATATAAAACTATATATATATATATATATATATATAATCTCACACAAATTTTTGATATGTATCACAATATTTAAGTCAATATTTAATGTCCACAATTTTTAGGATTATATTTTAAATGTCACACAAAGAGCACAAAGAGGAAAACAAGTATAGTGTGGTCCATAAATTTATCTGTT
This sequence comes from Pangasianodon hypophthalmus, assembly GCF_027358585.1. NCBI lineage: Eukaryota > Metazoa > Chordata > Actinopteri > Siluriformes > Pangasiidae > Pangasianodon > Pangasianodon hypophthalmus. Next base: position 21,408,827 of record NC_069725.1, read on the forward strand.
TTTAATTTAAAACTGGAAATTGTTAAAACAAAGAAAGGAAATGTTCAATATCTTGAATATTCAAGATGAAACATTCTGCACTATTTCTAAATCATTATTCAGTTTGAAATTTGACAATTTTGTGATGTTTCCCATGTGAGCTCCTTTGCACAAAAAGTTAGAGTTTCCTCAAGTCTGATTCCTTCCACTGAACAGTGTGTTCAGATGACCTAACAAGGATCATCAGGTTTTACGCAAACTTGTGGAGGCCATGCCAGCTGGAGTGCATGCTGTCATTAAAGCAAAAAGTGGACATACCAAAAGCTAAGAAATTCATGTAAACATTTCTGATATTCTGCTTTTCGCTCAAGCTGCTGATAATATACCTTGTAATGAAAAAAAAATTTAATTACAAAAGAGCATTCTCACTACTGATTTCAGAATTCTGCACCCCACAGTACAGATTTTATGTGGAAAATAATAATAAATATATTTCACTCACCTTGTGGAAATGTCGTTCTAGGATCTTTTGGCTCTCCTGAATTAAAAATCTCTTCTAAGGTCCTGGGAGAGTGTGTGCAGTTTAGAGAAGTGTACGTCTTGCATTTGAGCATGCAGAGGAGTGTGTGTACGAGGCTGTTTTGACAGCTGGGGCAAGACAGAAGTTGAACTCCTCTTATAATTCCTCCTTCCTCCCTCCTCCTCTCTCTCTTTCTCTCTCTCTCTCTCTCTCTCTCTAACTCTATCTCTCTATCTGTGGGATGTAGCTTTCCTGGCACCAGTTCTTGTTTCACATTTAATTCACTGGACCCCCCACCAACAATCCCAAAGACCATTTCACACACACACACACACACACACACACATACAAAGACACACACACACACACACACACACACATACACACACAACGACACACACACACATGCACACACTCTAATATAACCTAACAAATCTCTCCACAACGACAAAGCTCAGCCTGTTAAATGGTAACTGGAAACTGTTTAAAGCCCATTTCAATTGACTTTTCTTTTCAACTCGAGCACTTCAGTACAACCACATACACTGTGTGACATTTAATATCCCTTGAGGCACCAAACACTACAGACATGACTGATTGTCAGCAAAAACAAACCTATAGTAACAAAGAGAGAGACACACACATAGACCACTCGGTGGATTTCCTCTCAAATTAGATCAAAACTAGATGAAAATGATTTGACTAGCTGACACACTACAGCCTAGTAATGTTTTAAAACAAAGAATCTGCATTCTTTTATCTCTCAAACCTCAGACTACATGCATGTTCACCATTAACTGAACTTTACTTTCAGATTTTTCTTCCTCTAAGAACGTAGTTCAGCTACAGTGTTTGCTAATATTCCTTTTATTTATCCTAGTTGACTTGCAGAGTCTGTAGTTTGGATGATGATGATGATGATGATGATGATGATGATAATTATTATTTTTATTAATAGTAGTAGTAGTAGTCGTTTAAACAAGACAAATACGTCATGTAAGCATTCATTGAAAAAATAATGTGCTATTTATTTATGATAATTATCATTTGACTCTTAGAGTCGACTCCTTTGGGTGAACAGTGGGAGTTGACTCATATATCTGATGAGCCATTTATTTATTTATTTGTTTGTTTGTTTGTCTAATATAATTGTAGAAAAGACAAATAGATCATGCAATACATTTAATGGAAATGAATAACTATTCTGTAATTGTGATAATCATATTTTTTGCATCTTTGAGTTGATTCTTTCTGGTGAACAGTGGGAGTTGACTCACATGTCTATAGAGCCATTTATTATTATTATTATTAGTAGTAGTAGTAGTAGTAATAGTAGTAGTAGTAGTAGTGGTAGTAGTAGTAGTATTGTAGACAAGACAAATAGTTCATGTAAGCTTTCACTGGATATCAAAAACTATTGTTTATTTATGATAATCATCATTTGACTCTTTGAGTCAGTTCTTTCAGGTGGGAGTTGACTCGCATGCTGAAGAGTCATTTAATTATTTATTTTAATTGTAGAAAAGACAAGTAAATCATGTAACACTCACGCTGAAAATAAATAACTATTCTGTATTCATGATAATCATGAAATACACCAAGTGAAAATTATGAACGCTTGATTAGTTTGGAGCAGCAACAATTTAGGGAATGTTAAGATGTCTGTTTGACTCTCTCTCTCTCTCTCTCTCTCTCTCTCTTTTAAATTTTCAATTTTTATTTGAAAACTACTATTATTACTGTTTTTGTCACTGCAAATGCAATAGATTGTAAATAGATTTTAGATAAATATGCAAAGTAAAATGTGATGTTGATAATATTTTGTTCATCAGAAGGCAGAGTAAGATTTAATTGAACAATTTATGGGAGATATAATGAGAAATAATGAGAGAGCTGCTTGGGAGTCAAAAGTGTCGACTCTTATTGGTCATTCGATCGCTCTGAATTATTAAAAAAACTTGTGATGATCATTCGCTCAGCATATTCAGCACATTCAGTTTGAGGGTCTGACAGAGGACACATTGTTCAGGGTGTGTATTTGGGAAGATCCCGAGGGACACCTCTTAGATGGATTGTGTGCTTCCACAAGAAGCTTCCAGCATTCTCCACCCAACCCACTGAACTGTTTCAACACAGCGATCAAATGTTTCACGCTTTCTTACCATCTTTCATATCATCAATAAGGCCCATCAATACAATGTATAGAGGGAGATTCGTCTTATTATTATTGTTGAATTCATAGGTTAATGTAAATACACCAAAAAAAGGGATATCAAGTACAAATATCTTGAATATCAGGAAATTCATCTAATAAAAAAAAAATATTAAAGACTAAAGTCGTCTGCATTTATTTGTAGAAAGAAACAAAATTATGAGCCAGTAGAATAAGACAATTTCAAAACACAAAAAAATTTTAAAGTCCTCAAAAATATTAAAACAGACAAATGTGTGTTTGTGTGTCAGAAAGTAAAAGAAATAAGAGGATTATTAGCTAGTAAATGTGATTTACGTATAGTGTGATTGAGGCAACACAATGATTTTTTTTTCCTATTTAACATGAATTTGTTTTGGACCACACACATACACACACACACACACACACACCCACACCCACACACGTTTGATGCCTTCATTACAGCTATCATGGAAGCCTATAAAGATAAACGTGAATGGATGGATGGATGGATGGATGGAAAGAATACATAGATAAAGAAGATATCTTTTTTATAATCATTTTTTTCAACCACTGAAATTTCCCAAAGAATGAATCACGAACACACTTCTTTCAGAGCAGATCGAAGGTCACCCTGTGCCAAGAGGCAAACCTGTGGAAGCAATTACTGTCACGACCTTGTGAACTCTGACCCCACAGTGAATGCCACTACCTCAAGTCTAACTCAGATGATCTCTTCTTTCGGCCAGATGAGCTCATACATAACCATTACCCTGATTAATTACAGCAACACAACAAAGCTGCTCACACAGATGTGACTTACAGACTGGTTTCAGCAATAACACCCAGTAAGAATACAGGAAAGCTGCTTACTTTACTTTTACAGGAGGAAACAGAGACACATCGCTTCAAACAAGCGCTGCTTCATTAACTGTTTACTCAATGCAGTTTTAGTTTCTGCTTCCACTTTGTCGTAAACACAATCTGCTGCTGTGCACACTGTTCACACACATCTGCTACTGATGAGCCTCAGTGTGTGTGTGTGTGTGTGTGTTTGTCAGCAGAAGGCCCAGAGGAGGCTGAAAGACAGATGTTCAAATTAGCCAAATGTGGGATGTGACTCTACTTTCCTCTCGGAAGCAAGTTTTTTTTTTTTTTTTTTTTTTTTTTAAATGCCTGCACCTGCATCTTAATGAATTTATACAGAATTTTAAAAAAAGAAAACATTTATTTCAAAAGATGTTAAAAAGATGGTTTGAGCTTGCAAAACAATATATTTAATAAGAGAATGAGAAATAATGCATATAATAATAATAATAATAATAATAATAATAATAATAATAATAATAATAATAATTGAAATTACAAAATGATTAAAATAATATTATAAACATGCAAAAAAATTCAAAACACTTCAAAAAACTCTTCAAAACACAAACTGAAACATGCAAAGCAGAAGCACAGACAAAAAAGCATGCACAGTATATTAAATATATAAACCTATAAATATATAAAAATCTAACATCATAAGAGCAAAACCACAATAAAATAAAACATGCAAGTTCTCTCTCTCTCTCTCTCTCTCTCTCTACCATGACCCTGTCCAGAATAAAGCGCTTACTGAAGACTAATGTATTTATTAAGATATATAAAGTTTTTATAACATGTCTGTAAGAAATCTTATGACATTCACCTGAATGTCAGTGAGCATCACTGTCCTGCATCACTACAGCGCGAGGCTGAGTGTATTATAGCGCACGTGATGACGACATCGCGGTCGCTAGGCAACAGCGCGCACCGCGATTGTGACGCAATAACGCACAGCACGTGACGGACAGTAAGACAGAGTGAGAGGATCAGCAGAGTTTTGGAGGTGTTAGAGTTTACTTCACTGCTGTTTCTCTCATGAGGTATGTTGTGGTTGAAGACAACTAGCTTTTTTAGTTTAAATTACACAGTTAGATTATGATTTTATTAACAATCATTTAAAAAAATCATATTTAAGCTTCTATTTTAACCATACCAGTCTACCCATCCCAAATAAATAAAGTTAGTGTATTAAATATCCAATTTATTTACATTATAGTCAATAATAATAATAAAAATAATAAGAGCATCACTTTTGCACTTCACACGAGGTCAAATGGCCTCTCCAGCACTTTCACCCACAACAACTCCACATGCATTAGGAAATATTTTAATGAAATAAAAAATGTGAAGCAGATTTAAAATTATGTTGCCTATGTAATGTTTTGTTAAAAAAAAAGAAACTAAACTTGCAAAGAAACTCATTTTCCAACCCTTTAAACAACATGTTTGCTTATAATGATGCTTATAACCAGACATCATTACTATTACGATTAAATCATTATTGTAGACCAATACTTAGCACCGTGACCATGAAAATAGAGTCCATGTATTATCCTTGAGACACTGAATAATACCTGGGAGTTTCAAATTAAATAAATGATAGAGTATAGCTGTTACAGATGTAAAGGCAAAAAGGTCAAACTGTCCAGAAATAAACTGACTCCAGTCTTCGGGGACACCAAATACTGCTATAGCAGGACTAACCTCAGAGTTAATTTTAATACATTAGACATTATAATAAAGCTGAAATGCGCCCTATCAGCTAATGATCAGCTCAGTTGAAGTTGTGTAGATGTGTTGGGAGCAGGGAAAACACTACAATGTCCAGGAGCAGGGTTAGGAATCTGTAAATTTTTTTAAAAAAAATATTAATATTAATATTAATATTAATATTAATATTAATATTAATAAACTATATTATCATGCGTTTGTTGGAGTATAAGTCATTCCCTGAAACTCTGTGCGTTTGTGTCTCCTGTATGTAACAGATATGGATAGAATGGAAGAATTGGCTAAGCTTCTGGTGATGCAGGAGATGATGCAAAATCAGATGCAGTTCACTGATCAAATGATTAGTAAATTGAGAGCAATCAATTCTGAAAGGAGCCGATTTGCTCAGGAAGAGGAGCTCCAACTGAGGTGTGTATGTTCACTGCTTGCATTATAGACTAATGTTTATTGGACATGTCTGACTTGTAAAATAAGCATTATGTTACATTAAATTATATAATGATATAAGATGGTAGATTATATAATGATATAAGATGTTAGGCTAAAATCTAATGTCTATTAATAATTTGACAATGAAACTATTACAGTTGAGCAACATTGCCTGATATCACAAGGTCTGTGAAGATCAATGGCATAATAGGAATAATGTGGGGCAATCTATTACACATGCTGTTGTGCTTGATTCCACAAAATAACCCACTTTAAAAACATTTGTTAACAGCAAATAAGAATAATTTGATATGAATTTCAAAAATGAAACATTAAATCAATGTCTTTTAAAGAAATCCTAAGAAAAGCGCTATAGGGAAACCTGGGAACATGAAAAAGCCAAGAGGCCAGAAGAAGAAAGCTGAGGATTTGTATAGGTGAGTACACAAATTAAAGAAGAAATGATGTTACTGTATGATTAACGTGCACATGTGTGATGATCTGCAGCTCTATAGCATGAAAACAAAATCACACCGTTCATGTTTTTTTGTCTAATGAACTGATATTATTGAATGAACAGGGTTGACAGTGATGAATCAGAAGATGAAACGGCCCAGGATGAGGTAAGAGAGGCATGAAACATAAGAATGAAAAGTATGTTTGATTGATTTAATATTAATATCGTGTCAATTTAGTTATTTTGGAACCAACTATGGATAAAATTCCCATCAGTGGTAGGAGTGTGACAGATCTGATGTGATGTAAATAAGTATTCGTAGTGAGACTAATAAAGTTTAAAAAAAGATGCATTTTAAATAAAATATACACCGCAAAAATGAAATCTTAACAAGTGAAAATATCTTGAATATGGGTGAATTTATTTACTTTTTCTTGTTATGAGTTTATTATGAATCAAAAATTATTCAGCCTGTTTTTAGATGCTTTTACACATTTTGTTTTCAAATTAGTACCACATGTCTACAAATAGGTTTAATAATTTTTTTTATATTTGTTTTTGCGATCTTAATAGGAAATATGAGATAAATTGGACTATATTCACACTTTGAAAGATGTTAAGATGTAATTTTCTTGCTGTGAACAACAAAGTCAGATGTTTCTGTGTCTCCAATTTCAAGCGTCAACAGAAGAAAGGAGTGAGACGGGCTGTTAAACGAAATAAAAAGCAAGAGAGCGTGGATACGCAAGTCCTGCAGGATGAAATAAGTAAGCTACTCTGTGTGGAGCCTCTGAGCAAGGAGGAAAGAGCCGAGTTGGAATATCTCCGTCAAAAGCACAGGAACCGCATCCTGAAATCCACCAGTGTCGAGGGCTGGGAACAGCAGTGGGTTGTGTCTGAGGTTGTGGACAGAAGATATACACGGGCCCTTGCGGGGTTCATGCGTGAAGTGGTTAGCAAAGCAAGTCAAAGGCCTGGCATGACTCTGAGACAAGAACAGAAGCAGAAACTGCAAGTGCAGAGAAAGGTAAGGTCCAAGTTAAATAGCGAAGAGGGCAGAAGTGTTCCACTTTATCATCAAACCCGGATTTACAAACAAGAGGCAATGAGATGGAGTTCCATTCATACTACATGAACCTATTTATACAGCACATAGTGCATTAATAATCATTCATACTCACAGTATAGGCTATGCAAGGGAAAATGACATTATTTAATATTTAGAGTTTAAATTTCTGTACTAATCTCAGTTGGCAGATGGTTTTAATTGCTGTATGTTATTATGACTCTTTTCTGTAGCACTTTGAGATTTTCTTTAAAATGTAAAGTGCTTTATAAATAAAATGTATTATTATAACATTTTGTCATACAGGATGATGTATTGCTGTCTGAGACAGTGAGAGGATGCTCAGAGGACAGAGAGAGACAGAAGAAACAGAGAGAGAGTGTAAGCAATATGTTTATATACATGTATACCACAGCGCTGTTGAATTCTCAACTCTGATTGGTCAGAAGGTGTTGAGTCATTTTCTACTAATAGAAAATTTATTAACAACTACTAATATGTGGATGCTCCACATAATATAAGCCTAATAATAAACAGATTAAAAAATGTGCCATAATTTAAAAAAAAAAAAAAAAAACAGATATGGTGAGATTTTGTATTTATTTAAAAAATTTTTGGAAGGAGTCTCCAGTGTCAGTGCTTTGTAACAGTCAGTATGCAACATTGTAAACATTGACAAATTGCTGCGGTATAAGAGAAATAAAACACTTCAGGATATGCTGTTTGAAATTACTCAAGTTTAGGGTGGTACTAGTGCATCATTTATGATGAAAAACAGAAGTTAATATATAAGAAAATATTATTTTCATTACAGGTGCAGACACAGAGCTACGGAGGAGAGGAACAGATTCAGCGAATGATTCAGCAGGCTATAGAGAAAGAGAAAGTTGAACGAAAAGAGAGGGAGAGGAAAAAGAAAGAAAAGGATTTAAAGAAGGAGAGGAAGCGGGAGAGGCAGAGAGCGCTAGAAAGAGAGAGAGAGGCAGAAAGACAGATGCTGATGGAGCAAGAGTTTGAGGAAATGAAGACGAAGATGGACACAGAGATAGAAAAGATAAAGCAGGAGTTGGAGATAGAGAGAGATAGTAAGAAAAAGATAAAAAGGCAAGCCAAGAAAAGGCAAGAGTGCCTCAAGGAAAGAGTAAAGATCTTGGAGAAACAGATTGAAGAAATGAAAGATATGAAGGGTAACGCTCATTCTACATCAGAAGCAGATGTAGAGGACGCCAAAGCAGGTGTTTCCAGAGAGAATGATGGGAATGCACAGGAGGCTAAGACAGAAAGAAAGACAGAGGCAGAAAGACAGAAGGAGGTTGTGGAGGGCCAGAGGAAGACAAACCAGAAAAAACAAGGGTTAGAAAAGACAGAGATGAAAGAACAAGAAGCTAGAGAAAATAAGCGTAGTCACTCCAGTAATCCTCCATCAAAAGGAGGTATGGAGGACACCAAAGTGGGCGTGGACAATGAAGAAGGCTCTGTTCAGAAAATCAAGAGGCACGTTATGGATTTCTTTGCGTGGATCTGGAAAGGACTTCGACGTGTCGGATCAGCATTAGCATTGGCATATGATTTTTTTGATAGCATATAGGTAGGCGTATTTACTCTTTCACCCCTTCTAACCACAAGGGGCGGAGCTTAACCCTTACTTACCCATTCTTCAACTATGCCACAAAGTGACAGTATTTACATGAGCCATGAGTAGTGATTAATGACTAATAATCCTACTATCTGGTGTCACCCAGAAGAGGATGGGTTCCCTTTTGAGACTGGTTCCTTTCGAGGTTTCTACCTCACATCATCTGAGGGAGTTTTTCTTCGCCAAGCCGCCTCGGGCTTGCTCATTAGGGATCTAAATCTACATCCGAATTTCCGTTTTGTGGCCATTTTCATTGTGAAAGCATTATATAAATAAAATGTCATTTAATTTCATTTAATTGAATGTGGTTTTTCCTAACAGGGTTCATCCTTAACTGTAAAAATGTGCACTTGGATTGTATCCTGTCTTAAATATCGCTTTGCAAACCCCCTGGCTCTACTGGATTTATTTAACCATTATTAAATTTTGTCTCTTTTATTAATTGTCTTACAATCTTACAATGTAATAGTACTACAGTCCTCTTTATATCTGCCACACTGCATGTCGTAATGAAGTCATTACGTAGCCTGCTAATTTGGCATTACATGTGAACCCCTTTAACCTTAAAAATGCCACAAGGAGACCTAATTTGTTTTTCACTTAGATCCTTAATACGCCACGAGTGGTTGGAAACGTGTTTTTCTTCGTTGGATATTACACATTTAATACCACTCTGTTGTGGCTTCCATTACAGTCGCTGAAGGCTGGTTAATAGATGTAACTTTGCTGTTTCCTTTCACACAAGCGCGCTGGTCTCATAAATCCGCCTCAGATGAGCTCTTTGTTCTGTGGCCACTGTAAGTTACGTTAGTGTTGCCTTGGCAAAAACATCTTCATAAACTAGTTTTTAAAGTTGTATATGGTTGTTCAAAGAAATCTTTCCCATTTCAGATTTTTCTTTGATAACAAGGAACATTTCAGCACACACACACACACACACACACAAATGATATGAGTTGCATACATACATACACCCACGTAATGCACTACGAAAATGAAGCCCTGTTAAGTGGTAAACTTCCACCCAGATTTTTTCCATATAAACGCACAAATTGTTGGTTGGAAAGAGCTGACTTTCTGGCTCCAATAACAAACACTGCTGCTCCACAAACTCAAGAGAAGCACGTTTGATTCATTTGGATAGGAATTGTTTAACCTGCTTCTGCTGGACTGCACTGGACAAGCAGTTGGTCCTCTGGGAAGCTCTTCTGGGGTCAGAGGAGGACAGTAAACATCTGGCCTTCCTGGGAGGTCATCACTTTCACAGGCTGTAGTGCAGCGCTTCTCAAATGTTTTGTAGCCAGCAATTCCTTTAACTGTAAAATAAATTTCTCCCTCAGTACAGATTTATTTCATGAACATCATTTACTCAGTTAAGAATATTTACATGAATATTTTGTCTATAGGCATTGACAGAACACATTAAGTCCAAGAAGACATAATTTACTTGCATACGTCTACTTGTTTTTGAGGTTTGGATTGAACTTAAATGGTTTAATTGTCAGATAGACAATTAGTTAGATAGACAACTGACAACTAATAACTAGTATAAGAACTCAATCAATTTAATAACTTGCGTAATGATGAATTGGGATTCCCAAATCTGTAAATAAAAATTAAAATATCAGACCACTTAGCTATTCTTTACGGACCTCTGGGGTTCTCCGGGCCTCACTTTGAGAACCACTGATGTAGTGTGTCAGCTAATTTGTTTACCATAACCTAGTGGAGTCCATATTCATGTTGCACCTGCAATGAAAAAAATACACCATTAGTTTCTTGTCAGATGTGAATTGGTGCATCAGAGAAATTGACTATATATCTGTAAAACGCAGATAAAAACCATATCTTTTGATAAGGCTGAGCCACAAAGCCAGCTACTGTTAACCATTTACATTTATTTACACTATGGCTCCCAGCAGTCACCTGTCTTTTATACTGTAAGGTGTAGAAAAGTGGATCTCATACAGGGGGCCACCAGGGGGCGCCAATGAGAAGGCATGAAAATGTCAATGTGTATGACTACTTAGTAAATTTTAATTAATTTTGTTTATCTATAAAATTTGTTTCACGAAAATCTAAAAATGTGGCACGTCTCTCAAATGAAAGAAAATTAATTGTTAATGTATATAAATGGCATCTTAAATGGCACACAGTACCTATTAATCGACATTATAATTTATAATAATTTAATGTTATATGTAGAATATTTATAACTAAATAATAATAATAATATGTAACATTATAATTATAATAATTTTTTATTCATTATAATTTATAATAATTGTATGTTATAATATGTAAAATTTAATGTTATAATTTAATGTTATAATATATATATATATATATATATATATATATATATATATATATATATATATATATAAATAGATGATATATACAGTAAATGATGAAATGTGACCTGAATAATTAAAATGGAGGTCATCCTGCTGGGCCCTCGAAGCGCTTAGCGCATGCGCACATGTTGCTATGACGACGCGTTCTCACGTTCGCCACAGAAACCAAGGAATGCGGATAATCTGGTAAACTAGCTAGCTACAACTAAATAAAGTTTTAAAACTTTTTAAAAAATACTTTTTATGTCAACAGAGCATCGTAGAGAAGTACAGAACATCACGTTATGTTTTAAAAATAAGACTACAAATCCATTTTATTTCTGGGAAATCACTTTTTAAAATTGTTTGAGAAAGTTAGCCTAGCTCAGTAGATTTAAGACGCACGAGACCTGGCGTGAGGTTACGGTTACGTCACCTGTCTGGTTAAAGTCATCATTTATCTGATCTGTGGAAGAACCTGGCTGCTTGTGGAGTTAGACATCACATCAGAATGGCTTCAGCAGTGTTTCCCCGCCAGAAAACACGATTTCTCCCAGATATCAATGAGAAGAGCCCTGTCAAAGCCAGGTATAGCAACATACCACCAGGAAGACTAGTCAGAAGACTGGTTAGAAGACTAGTTATAAGACTAATTTTAAAATTGTTATAGTTCAAAGACTGTCTAGAAGACTACTTATAGGACTATTATAATTATAAAACTGGTTAGAAGACTAGTTATAAGACTGTTATAGTTATACAGCTGGTTAGAAGACTACTTATAGGAGTGTTATAGTTATAAGACTGGTTAGAAGACTAGTTATAAGACTGTTATAGTTGTAGAATTGGCTAGAAGACTAGTTATAAGTCTGGTTAGAAGATTGTTATAGAAATAAGAATGGTTAGAAGACTAGTTATGAAACTGTCATATTTGTAGAATTGGCAAGAAGAGTAAGAGTCATTGTAAGAAGACTGTTACATAAATAAAACTGGTTAGAAGACTAATTTTAAATTGTTATAGTTCAAAGTCTGGCTAGAAGACTAGTTATAAGACTGTTATAGTTGTAGAATTGGCTAGAAGACTGGTTATGAGTCTGCTATAATTATAATACTGGTTAAAAGAGTAGTTATAGAACTGTTATGATTATCAGACTGGTTATAAGACTAGTTATAAAACTGTTTAGAAGACTACTTATAAAAATGTTATAGATATGAGTCTGGTGAGTATACTAGTTATAAGTCTGTTATAGTTATAAGACTAATTAAAGACAGTTATACTTATAAGACTTGTTAGAAGTCTAGTTATAAGAGAGCTGTAGTTATGAGACTGGTGAGAATACTAGTTATAAGATTGTTATAGTTATAAGACTGGTTAGAAGACTAGTTAGAAGACTGCTATAGGTATAAGACTGGTTAGAAGACTAGTTATAAGACTGTTATAGGTATAAAATGGTTAGAAGACTAGTTATGAGAATGCTTAATTATAAGATTGGTTAGAAGACTAGTAATATGGCTGATATATTTAACTGGTTAGAAGATTAGTTATACCTCTGTTTTAGTTATGAGACTGTTAGAAGACTGGTTTTGAGGTTGTTATATTTCTAAGACTACTCAGAAGACTAGCCTAGTTGTATGACTGTTATTGTGAGACTGGTTGTAAGACTAGTCCCAAAAGTTATAAGGCTGTTGTTGTTGTTGTAGGACTGGTTAGCAGACTAGTTATAAGACAGTTATAGTTATAACCCTGGTTAGAAGACTAGTTACAAGACTGGCTATAAGACTAGTTATAAGTCTGTTATAGTTATTAAATTGGTTAGAGGTTTAGTTATAAGACTGTTATAGTTAGGTCTGACTTCCACTTGCAAAATCCTTCTCTCCTTCCACTTCTGTCTCCCTTAACACATGAAACTTGTTGCTGTGTTCTCTGTACATCCACAAAGTGATTATATCATTACACTCAAATTATTATCTATGTGTAGCTGCTTACTTTATGTGTTTTATTTGATGTCACTAGCCTGCAGAGAAAGGAAGTGAAAAAGCCCAACCGAGGCTCTGGTGAGAGGGAGACGATCCAAACCACCACGATGAATGCTGGTGAAATAGCGCAGTGAGTGTTTATTTGTGGACAGTTAGTGAAGGTCCTACTGTTCCCACTGTTCATCTGTAGTCCTTCAGCTAATGTAAAGTAATAGATATACCGAAGAAAAACTTTAGATAAACATTCAGCACATAACTTGTTGCGTGTTATTATTTGGCCAGTAGATGACGCTGTAGGTCAAGTCAACACACTATATACATGATTTCACAAAGTAACATATGCACATCTTAAACTTTTTGTAGTCAGGAACCTATTCAGTGTTAAAAAAAAACATTTGCAGACTCCTTTATACTTGCAGAAGAGATTTATTTTATAATATATATATATATTACTATTAAACACAAGTGTGTGCTATTATCTTTATTTATTTATTTACTGAAGCAACTACAAATCAGACCTATACACAGTTAAATGGGAATCCTATGTCTCTCACTAGTGACATCACATCCTTTGGTATGAATTAATATCTGAACATACTGTATTTATTAATCTTTGCACAACATAGTTACTTACCTGTATGAGCTACAGAAGCCATATGGAAGGTCATATTTTTGTTTAGGAAAAATAATTATTTTATGTAAGATCTGGGATTTTTTCTTGTGTTCTTATCCATCATAATAAACTGTCTCTTCCTCCAGATTCCGATACAGTCTGCACCAGAATCTTTGCGTGTCCATGCTGCAGGAGGGATTTCCTCGCTCCTTTAAAGAGTTTTTCTCTTTGCTGCAGCGCTGGAAGGCAGACCGTTTAGCTGCAGGTCCGGACAGCAAGCTGTGGCTAACACGCTCTCTGGAGGAGCAACCACACAAACTGGAGAAGCTGAAAGAGCACCTGACCCGTGCTGAGGCTGCTCAAAGAGCCGGTGATGCTACAGCTAGGGAAATTACACTGAACTCTAATGCGATAGAATTAAAATGCAAATCTTTCCTTTCTTTCTCATTCTCTAGATCAGTATGTGGAGGTGTATGAGAGTCATTTGTCCCTGGCGAAGTTTTTCTCAGAGCCAGAGGACATGTGGCTGCGTCGTCATTTTTACAAGCTCAGCCTCGAGGCTGCCCGTGAAGTCAAGATGGACTCCAGCAGGAGGGAGGCTGAGGCCAATGCGCACCTCGCCCACCTGTATTTAGAGCGAGGTAACACAAACATGCACTTGATTCAATTTACTGAACTGTTTCTTTCAAAGTGTTTGTTTTAATGAATTGGAAACAAGTTGACCTAAAGCTAAAAATAGTTTTTGTACCAGAAAGAAAGATGTGACACAATCACCAGAATATTTTGGTGTGTCTCTATTAATGTATAATACCTTAGTTATTATACCTTAGTTATTAATGTATAATAACTAAGGTATAAAACATTATTATATACGAATTATATGAAAATATACCACCCTATTACCACCCAGAAATTGATTATTTTCCTAGAACAGTGCATCCCGTAGTGTTTAAACCACAGCAAATTACCAATAATCACAAGTTTTTGTATATAAAACAACATAACATGCTTTGTATCCATTAGTTGTATTCATATTTACATTTAACGTTGTGAAACATCCGCATAACAAGTTAATTCCTGTTATCACTTACGTTTTAGCAGGTAGAAACAGTCCTTTCCTCAGCAGTCTCCATTTTTCCCCCATCTCTTCATGTTAATAAGACAAATATAATGTTGCTTGTCATGTTACCAAGTCCTGTCCTGAAGACTTTCGCTGGTCAGAAAGCTTAAAGTTACAGCTTTAACTCTGACAGTTAAAAAGCTCTGACACTGGAGACTCCTTCCGTAAATGTTAAATAAACTTCTCCTCACAGAAAACCTCATCATACATGCAGTGCCCACCATGCAGATCCCTAAGAGTGAGTTGTTGCTATAGAAACGATAACGTATAATGACGAGCATTAATATAAACCTGTGAACTATTGTCCGAGCTGCTGTTATAGAAAATTAATCAACACCTCCTTTGGTATAAGAACACAATGAAATACAACACAATTTGGTTGTCCTTTGATTTATAGATTAGAGATATCTTTCTGTGTAAGTATGCCTGTGTGTGTCTCTGTGTTACTGTGTGTTACAGGAGACTTGGAACTTGCGCAGGAGCATTTTGAGATGTTTCACCACCTGGCAGTGGGACAGTCGTGGCAGGACGAGAGCGGACACACACACCTGTTTCGCTCATGTGAAAGTCTCTGCAGGGTTTACACACTGCTGGCACAGAGGCAGCTGCAGTGTAGAGAATACGTAGCGGCTATTCAGCTCCTCAAACAGGCCTACGAGATGACTAAAGAAGGTAAACACACACACACACACACACACACATTAGTCATGAGCCAGTATTTCATTACACAATATACCAAGCTATATTTTGATCACAGTGATGGCAGTGATTAAAAGAAATCTAATAATAATAATAATAATAATAATAATAGTAATAATGAACAATCACATGGTGGAACGAAATACGCACAAACTTTTCTTAATCTTTCCTATTCTGTCTCTTCATCCCTTCTTTAGCAGGTGATAAGAAAATGGAGGGCGAGGCAGCGTACAGACTTGGACTAGCCTATCAGAGCATGGGCAATCAAACAACTGCTAAACAGGTTACTGACCTCATACACACACTCACACACACACACACACACACACACACACACATGCACTCATACATTATCAAACTGTTTTGTTTCGTCAGTTCCTGAACATATTCATGGAGATCTCTACAGCCCTGGGAGACATGGAGAGCCTCGGCAAAGCCTATAAGGCCATTGCTAAATCTCTGGAGAGGTGTGCACACACACACACACACACACACACACACTTTTACGAACAAATTAAAAATATATGATTGTTGATATGGTGAAGATTTCTGTAAGGAGACGTCATTAAATATTTATGGAAGAAGTCTCCAGTGTCCGTGCTTTGTAACAGTAAGACACTTTCCAGTTTCCCTGTAACATGACAAGCTGCATTTTTTTTTTTTTTTTTTTTGGATTATTAACTGGCTGCATCACATCACCCCACTGTTAATGATCTTCCTATAACAGCAGGACTTCAAGTGTTTTATTACTTACATAATATCTCTGTTTGATATTTGATGTTTGTGGTTGTGTGTGTCTTGTAGTGAGGATAAAATAAGTGACGCCATTGAGCATTTACAGAAATATCATGAGGTTTGTCAGGAGAACAATCAGCATGAAAATCTACAGGACGCCTACATGTGTCTGGGCTCCATACACATCTCTCAAGTAAGAAAGAGCACCTCTGTATGTGTGTGTGTGTGTGTGTGTGTGTGTGTGTGTGTGTGCGTGAAAGAGAGAGAGAGAGAATGTGGTTTGTCCTTTGTGGTTGATGTTTTCTCCGCTAATTTGTGTATTATTATTTGTGTGTAGGCTCAGTATGAGCGAAGCTGTGAGTATTTTACCAAGGCCTTTGAGATGGCATGCAGTCTAGACTTGAAACCATGCGTTCAGAAAGCTGAGGTGTGTCTGGGCATTGCCCGAGCTCATTCCGTGCTGAGGGCATACACTACCCACTTGCAGACCAACATGCCAACAAACGTCTGTACACTCATCTCCTGGAAAGAGACACGAGAGGACAAGTTCCACGAGATGCTGCGTGAGTCTGCTGGATCCACACATTGCAGTTAGACTGAGAACTAAAAGGTGCTGATGTGAACGTGCTGGAGCTGGTGCCTTATCTACAATCATTCAACATGTTTTCTCCCCACTGACTATCAAGGACCTCCCTGGCTAACAAAGACCCCACTGAGTAGCGAAAACCCCAAAGGCTAGCATGTGTATTGAATTAAATTCTTGAGTTGCCAAAAAGCACTATAGCCAGAATTCCTTTCCAAGGTTAATAAGAAATAGGATAGATACACACATTTTATTTTTTTTTGTTTGTTTGTTTGGTTTTTTTTCATGTTCATGTCTGTATTAAATACTAGCTTGACCCTGACCTTTCTTATTCTTTTTCCACAGAAGAAATTTGGAAAGGAGAAAACCCAGACCTCTAGCTTTTTCTTCTTTCTTTCTTTCTTTCTTTCTTTCTTTCTTTCTTTTATTTAGTTTGTTTTATTTAATCCACAACAATACTGAAGCGTCAATCATTAGATGAACTTAAAGCATTAAATTCACCCTCCAGGAAGCTGAAGTGTATATCCTGATCACTTAACCTTAGATATCTGTCTCTCTTATTTTGAATCATCTAACTAGAGATAAAGGAAGAGTGGATCAATTTATTCCCCATATTTTAACATCTAATTTATAATATTCCACTGGAAACGCTATTGAATATGCATTGCACATTCTTTCCTTTTTGTATTTTAATAAGAGTACTATCACGCTGAAATGAATTACAGTTATTTCTATTCCTAGTTCTACTCAGTTTCAGGGATTCACTTATCCATAGCTATTAACAATATGAACAATATTTATTAAAAACTATTGTTCATGTTTATTAGAGAAACTGAATCAACCATATAAAGTTTCATGTTGGAAATAATCATTTTAATAGATAGCCTAATTCTATTATTTGTTAATGTCTCTTCTTCTTTGATATATTTTTTTCTGTTATTGGAGTTATATAAGTGACCAACAGGGGGCAAAATTACATAAAAATATGTTTTAGGCTGTGGTGCATTGAACAGGAAATTTAAATCACAAATAAATAAATAAATAAATAAATGAAAAATCATCCAGTCAACATCCGTTAGAGTGAGTAATTAGGCTGTTATGAGAAGATGTAGAAATAATGAGTATATCAGAAAGAAACTGTACAGAAAACCAGACAAAACAGCAAAATGAACATTCCTGTTAAGTGAAGCATGAAATTGAATTGTGTAAGAAATGCAGAGGTTATGAAATATTCAACGCAGACATGAAGAAATGATTATTGCAACATTCAGGTGCTTTCTGAATTAGTTATATAAAACATACACATAAAATGGGGTGATATGTAAAAATAATAATAAAAGCATTTAACACAATTCCTCGTACACATGAGGCATTTCATCTATGTACAGTCTTCAGTTAACTGATTTTTATGATTTATCACAATAATATGTTTATAATTTTAGACAGTACACAGTTTTAATGGTTTGTTTTCTTTCCTCTTCTTTTTTTTTTTTTATAACTTACACAGTATTCTTAAAAGACTTATTATTAATAGTAGCAGTTACACACCATCCATTTATGCACCACTTTATTTCCGGCCAGGTTTATTTCAAGCCAAGTCAACTGTCATTTAGGTATAAACTTGGGACTAGGTTTATAAAATTCAGGTTGCCATATGTGCCAGTATGCTGCCCATGTTGGAATCTTTGGTTTTTAGATACATGTCCTGTTGTTGTTTAGTGATTTCTGTAACTGTAAGGTTTGACATTAATAGATTTGTGCAAATGTCATATTTAATTGTCTTAAACTGTGATAGTGACTGGTGTTTGGACCCCTTCCACATTCCTTAATGGCGCAACAGATGTCTTCTGATGATGCAATATCCTTCTGTATTTTCCACACCCCAGGCGTACAGGAAAGGGGTCAGGCTCTTGTCAGGGGAAAAAAAATGTTTCTCAATGTCTTAAAAAAAAATAGACTGATGGAAGAATCCTCTGATGGATGGTTCTTTAACCATTTTTGTTGGAGCTACATGGAAGAACCATTTCCCACCAAAAAGAACCATAATGCAAGTGTTGATGGGAAGGGGTTCTTCAGTTTATTGTGACAGCATGGAAAAAATGATTAAAGAGCCGAGCCCATAACGAAAATTTCTATCAGTCGTCCTAGTGGTGCAGCAGAAAAGCGTTCACTCTACCATGGGAAGATGGTATTTCTGGTTTAATTAGCGTGTGAGTTCATTATTGTTAAGGATATATTTCCTAAATTTACCCTTGGTTCAGTAAGAAATAAAACACATGGTGGCATGCTGTTATAGGAAAATAATCAGTGACATGAAACATAGTTACTGTTACCACCCCAAAATTTTCCAATAACAGCATGTTCCAGAAGTGTTTTATTCCTCTTATACAATAGCAATCTGCCAATGCTAGCATTGTTTTATTTATTAAATAACAATATGCCATATTTTGTATCCATTTATAGATACACTGAATGTTGTGAAACGTCAAGTTAGTTCCTGTTATCACTTACATTAAAGCAGCTGTAAATAGCTGTTTTTCTCACCAGCCACACTTTAGTCTTTCTTGACTTTAATAAGACAACAGAAATCAGGTTGTCATGTTAACAAAAAAATTCTCGAGTCGGAAAGATGTCGGAACAGCCTTACCTCCTGACTGTTACAAAGTGCTGACACTGGAGACTCATTCCATAAATGTTACATAAACATCTCCTTACAGAAAACACCACATCAGTAATTACACACAATTAAATTATAACAGTTGATGTTATACAAAAATGAGTCAATACCTTTTAAACCAATCAGAATTGAGAATTCAGTAACACTGCAGCATAAAGTGTATTAAGATTTTTATTGCTACAGTTGTTTAGAAAATTGTGTACTGTAATCATTGGGACGTTTGTGTTACTTGTTAAGGTAAGAATTTCATTGTACTGCTGCTTGCATAGTGCTATAAAGCTAGCTTTGAGGTGAAGTTGACACATCCGCTCCAATCTGGCAACCCGGTCATTATTTCAGAGAGCGCGTGAATGTAGGGGCACATCAGCGCGCGCTCCCACGGAGCACACTCGCAGCCTCAGCAAGCCGCTCTTGCAACATGTTAATGAGGAGAGGATATAAGAGGAGCAACCGCTAAACATCTCGTTTTTACGGTAAGTCTACTGATGCATTTTGAATTTGAGTGCGGATTAAACTTCAGTGTTATTCACATGCACTGTTAGTTAGGTTATAAGGCTTCATAGGGGTTCATAGGGCTATTATAAGGTTCAGTGATGGCAATGAAGTGCATCTTACAGGTAAGATACCAACCTGTTTCCTCAAGGGAGGCATCTTCTGCACCTTTAGTGTGCACCTTCTACTAAAGTCCACTGACCACTGAAGTACCTTTAAAGCATGACCCTAAAAGCTAATTAAAGGTGCATCACATGCAAGTATATAAAAATATATACTAAAGGTACAGAAGATAGTACCCTTGATGGTACCACAACAGCTACCTGTACAGTTTGGTACCTTTGTTTCTGAGAGTGTACTGTATATAAATCAGTGTATTGATAATTGTGATATAAGCTGTATGAGTTATCGTTTATTCTACCAAATGAGCTGAACAGTTTAGTACTGCGGTTCTCAAAGTGGGATATGGGGACCACCAGGGTAGGTGAAGAATAGTCAAGGGGTTTCTTCTTGGGGTTATTCTTGTAAGTTTGTTACAGTGCTGGCAATCACAACCCATTATCATCATCATCATCAACATCATCAACATTATTCATATAAGTTATTATATTTATTATCAAGTTTTTATAGATAGTGGCCTATATTTCGAACTGAAATTTGGGGTTTGGATTTTTAATGATGACTGAATCACTTCAAAAAGCAAAGCTGTCTTCAGCAGGCATTTCACACAATTGAGTCACAGAACTTGATAAGTAATAAGTATGCTCATCTACACACTCTTTATTGCTCTGAATAATTTGACTCTGCTTCACATGGTTGATTAGTTTCCCATAACAGCATGTCCTGTGGTGTTTTATTTCTTTTATTTAATTCGTGCGTAACGTTTCAGTGACTATCTCAATCCTACACTCTTTTTTTCTTGCTGCTCATGCTTTTACTCTTTGCACTGATGAAACACGGGCATATAATTTGCTTTTATAATCTTGAAAGACAACGTTTTTTCATGATACTTTCCCTATTATGAAGTGAAGAATTGATTACAGGGATAAAGCAATTTGGTGCCTTTGTTTTGTTCCTGTTGTTTCTCTGTAATTCACATTGTTCTTGGCAAGAACTGGGCACTGGGCGAGTTATTTATGAAGAGTGCTTGGACCCCGCAGATCGCGTCTTACAGCTATGCTTGTTGATTTCTTACAGATATTAGCCTTTACTAATGGTCACATCCAAAATGTCAAAAGGAAACAGACCTATAAGTAATTTAAACTTGGTCCTAATGTGTTTTGTAGGTGGAAATTTCAGGAAAAAAATGCTCCATAAATAGGGAAAATATTATATGTATGTATGTAATATGACTATATCCTAACATTTTACTAGATGGATTATGTTTAGTGGGGGTCGATGTCATTTATTTTAATGTTAAAAGCATCCCTGGCTGTAAAACATTTGTGAACCTCATGTCTAGTATTCTAAAACGCGTCCTACTGCACATCACTGTGTAAAATCCCTATTTCCTGTGTTATGTAGTCCAATTAAATGGGAATTACAAGCCATTTGGGATTCAGCCTAAATACATGTACATCCTCTCTACAGTAATAATGTTGAGGAACTTGGGGTCTGTGTTATTAGATATGTTTCCCATTTCATTAAGAAGTCATGGCCATGGTTCTCAAAGTGAGATCCGGAGCATAGCCAGGGGGTCCGTGACATTTTATTTCATTACAGCGGAGGAAATTGTTGTGATTTCCATCACTGTAACTACATAAAATGTCACCACTGTCAAATTTATTACATGATTAACAATCATTTAATAATAGTTGTTATATCATATTATTATATGTATTGTTGAGTTCTGAGAAGTTTTTGATTCACTTTGGTTAAAATGGTTTAATCCAAAAGCAATTGAGCCTATAAATATAATACCGTAATGACAATTTTAATAAACAATTTATTCTGGGAGAGGAAAATTCCGCTTTCTGGCTCCAACAAATAGCCAAAATATTATTGTGCACATTTGAATAATGATATTCATATTTGGATTGTGAATACTTGGACTGTGCTCATAAACAAACAAAAGATTCAACTTTATTTGAAATATTTTATACATAAAAGTCCTGAGAAACCCCTGATAAGTGCTGTGCAGCTGAGTGTTTTTCACTATTCCTTATTTCTCTGGCCTGTAAGAGAGATATAAACTTACTGTGAAGTAAGACTGATTGTCTTCTTGGACGGTTTCGATTTAATGTTAATGCAAAATAGAAATACGTTGTGATGGTGTTGCTCGGTTCATGTGTTTGCTGCTTGGCCACGGTTCCTTTGCAAAAGCTCATGATCTGAAATATTACACAATGAAACAGTACAACACTGTTTGGTGCTGTAGACTCCATTTGTGCAACGTCCACCAGTTTCAAGGACGCAGTGGACAGAAATCACAGGTGCTCAGGAGGCTCTTTACCCAGTCTCTACCACAGGACATAGTTTCCCTGCCAGGCAGCTGTCTGTGATATAAATAGGTGCTGTGTGCTACTTTTGGACACCCGCTTTCACATGTTGTTTTGCTTTATTCCACATTTACAGTCTTTTTAAGTCATTTAAATTGGCTATTATTTGTAATATGAATGATTAAGTTCAATAAACAGTAAAAAACAACATTATTTTGGATTAGATGGTCAAACAGGATAAAATATTCCCTGATAAAACATCAGATGGCACTTGTTACATGAAGTAACTATAACCAGAGCTGTCATTTCCCCGATGGAGCTTTAATAAAAATAAAACCTGTTGATTAACAATGTGAAATGTGTATTTATACCACAGCACTATTGAATTCTCCAATCTGATTGGTCAGAAGGTGTTGGGGATTTATATGTTGGATACTCTGCATAATCTAAACCTAATAATAAACAAAATAAAAAGTGCGTTGTTATTTAACAAACAAAACGTTAATAATAAGGACAATCGTTGATATGGTGAGGAGATATTCAACATTTATGAAAGGAGTCTCCAGTGTCAGCACTTTATAGTCTTCAGGACAGAAGGTTTGGTGTTTTGCGGCTTCTTACCAACATGACCAGCTGCATTTTAACCTAAAAAGAGAGATAATAGAGAGGTTGGTGAAGAAGCAAGTTATAAGTGATAGCAGGAACTAACTTGTTTCACAGATGATCCACAACATTAAAAGTAACTTTAAATGGATAAAAATATACAATGTGTCATTGATTAATCAATAACATAGCAATTTGCAGTGGTGTGAGAGGAATGAAATACTTCAGCATGTGCTGTTATAAGAAAATAATTTACTTCATGGTAGTAAAAATAACATCCCCTCAACATTGATTATTTTCCTAGAACAGCACACTCCCAAGTGTTTTATTCCTTATGTGGCTAGGAGTGACCCATGTGAACAAAATTATTTCAGAAAATATATAATGTATCTATTTTAAACATGTATAAGTATATGAATGTATGTAAGTGGATAACATGAATTCAAAGAATTTGAAAAAGCAAAACAAGGCAGAAAAACAATTTGCACTTTGTCTTGTTCCTTTTGTTTTTCTACATTGACAGTTTGGTTTATGATGTTTGTGAAACAGTCAGAAAAAAAAAGACTTGCCCCTTTTAGCTGTCCACTGAAGGAGGAAACGAGCCACTACAATAGTAATATATACAGGCGCCCACTCTGTGTGTACTACGGCTGGGACGGATTTGTAGAACAAATGCCGGTGGCCAGATTTAAGCCATTGTCAGTGCAGTTAGAAATGGTGCAAAGACTGCCAAGTGTAAATAACAAGAGCGACAGAGTAGGAGAACAAAAAAAAAACCAGAGAAAGATAAGATCCTGTGAGATATGGGTACAGGTAATCAAGTAACAGCAAGGCAACCAGAGAGAATAATAACAGATAGGATCAGAAAACATATGTAGATGTGTCAAAATGAACTAACAGTTACGTCTCGAGGAAGGAATACGGAGCTGTATATGAGCAACTGATAGAGGAGCTGGAGTGAGGAAGAAAGGAAACGCTTGTTTATAGCTGCTGTATAGGTGATAAAAACATAGGTGATAAAAAGGAATGAACTTGTTTGATGGATGTTCCACAACATTAAATGTAGCTGTAAATGTATCATATGTACTTTTATGGAAGGAGTCTCCAATGTCAGAGCTTTGTAACAGTCAGTAAGTTTTCCGCCATGTGAAAGTCTTCAGGACAGAAGTGTTTACGCTTTATGGTTTCTCTGTGCCATGAAAAGCTGTTTGTTTTGTTTGTTTGTTTGGTTTTTGTCTTTTTCACTTCAAGAAAGTGAAAAGCAAGACGTTGATGAGGGAACGACTTGTTTCATGGATGTTCCACACCATTAAATGTAGCTATAAATGGATAAAAAAATAGAATGTTCTCTAATAAATAAAAAGAATTGTAAACATTGGTGAATTGTTTTGGTATAAGGGGAATAAAACACTTCAGGAAATGCTGTTAGAGGAAAACTTCACGGTGGTAACAGTGACTCTGCTTCACATCGTTGATTATTTTCCTATAACATTAGGTCCTGTGGTGTTTTATTCCATATTAATTTGTATGTAACGTTTCAGTGACTATCTCAATCCTACACTTTTTTTATCTTGTTGCTCAAGCTAGTAGTTCCTGCTCATGCTTTTTCTCATTGCGCTGATGAAGCACGGCTATGTAATTTGCTTTTATAATCTTGAAAGACAAAGATTTTTCATGATACGGTCCCTATTATGCATCGCCTGGCCATTTCTGTTCAGACAGAGCTCTTGAAGTGAAGAATTGATTACAGGGATAAAGCAATTTGGTGCCTTTGTTTTGTTCCTATCGTTTCTCTGTAATTCACGTTGTTCTTGCAAAAGCTGTTTGTGTGTATGTGTGTGTGTGGTGTGTGTGCGTGTGTGTGGGCTAATGAGGGAGTGGCTCCTGTTTTCACAGTGATATATGGTGTAGTTATAATGTTAGGGGATACAACAAAGGCCTTGTATTTATGATGCTTCAGCAGGTCCAATTTAAACAATTAAAAAGAGCTCACTTTTCGTGCCTAGTTTTGCGTTTTATATTGAATTATTGATTTATTGATCTTTGTGGGCAGCATTCAGAACATGCTGCATTACCAAAGAATGCCATTTGTTTATTTCTTGAAGTCTCTGGGAACATTGAGCCTTTAGGGGCATTCTTCTAAAGCAAAAAATACAGAAATCTGAGAATCTGGAGGAAACAAACAGAGCATCGTTCCAACCCGGCTCTCTAATCTTTATTTGTGTTATCTCAAAATCTTCAGGGTATATTGCGTACATTATACACATACAGATCAAGAGAAGTGGTTATATCATGTCAAGTCACCAGTGACTTGATACTGCAATACTGCCATATAAGAGACCACTATGAGTCATTTAGTTATTCTTTTTTGTAGGGCAAGCCATTTTTCCAGAAAAACTTATTGCTTGTCCTTGTTGTCATTAAAATTCATTCAACGCTTTCTTTTCTAGGTGGACTTATTACAAACAATGCTGTGAACTTGTTTCTTTTATAAAGCCATAAAAGACTGGCATGAGGGAAAAGATACCTGTGCTAGTTCCAACATTTATTTAGAATTATTTCAGCTTGTAATATCATTATATTGATTAGAAAGACAGTTTTTATTGTCATTGTAGATATATATGTGTACAGTTAAGATGCAACGCAATGCGACTGTCTGTATCTGTATCTGTATTTGGATTTAAACCCAAAGTGGGTGTGGCCTAAATGCAGTAGAAATGTCAGCACTGCTAGCATGGTCGGCTAATTTTGTCTATGTTCTACATCAATCGAGGTCATAATTAGTCTCGAATAGACAAGTGAGATGTTGTTTTTTTTTAAATCATGTTTGCAGAGTTATTATTTATGGTTGCATCTGCCTGCAATATTTTCTAACGAATTTAGTTCCATTTAGTTCCATTTCCCTAACTATAAACAAACTAGTAGTCTAATTTAAACCAGGCAATTACTAAGAACAAGCAATTATGAGAAATTACTAAGGTTCAATAGCAAGCATTAAGCTTATATTCACAAATCATAAAGCTAGCATAAAGCTGGA
Organism: Pangasianodon hypophthalmus; assembly: GCF_027358585.1. Classification (NCBI taxonomy): domain Eukaryota; kingdom Metazoa; phylum Chordata; class Actinopteri; order Siluriformes; family Pangasiidae; genus Pangasianodon; species Pangasianodon hypophthalmus. Next base: position 21,434,995 of record NC_069725.1, read on the forward strand.
GTATACAGTATGTGGAGTATAAGTTCACAAGCTGGCACGTAGCTAAAAATACGAACACCAAAAACTAGCAGTATGCTGTATTATCCTAAGTTCAAAGCTGGCACAAAGCTGCAAACTTACAGCATACAAAGCTAACATAAAGGTGAGATATATGAAAGTTGGTGTTGGCTTTTAACAGGACTGATGTACTGGGCTCAAACGAGGCCACCATTATCATCCGCAGTCTACTACACTGTTGTAAGCGATAACCGATCTGCCAATCCCCATGCTGGATTTGTTTCTCTTCCAGGAAATCCTAAACAAGTAATAGAGAAAGGGGAGCAGAATGAGAGAGAGATACACACACGTATACACAGAAAACCAAAAATACTACCAGGGACGTAACATTGTTAACGGAGGCTTTGTTTGTCCCATGATGTGCTCACTCACTTCTGTATGAAGGTAAAAACCTCCATCTTGTGCAACTTTTTTGGTCTGACGCACCCCTCTACGCTCATCCAGTTGCCTTGTGAACCTTTCTGGAAAGCTTTCTTTTAAAAAAAAAACCTGATTAGTGAGCCTCCTGTTTGTATCTGTATTTGTATCTGTTTAATACATGTTATCTGTTCATTCAAATAATTTATTACATCCCTAGTGTACAGCACAGTGAAATACTTTTCTTCACATATCCCAGCTTGGAAGGAAGTCGGGGTCAGAATGCTGGGTCAGAAAGGTTACCGCACTGCTGTAGAAGCTGAATTTTAAAGATGCTCAAGGGCCCAACAGTGGCAGCGTGACAGCGCTGAGATGTGAGCTCTCACTCTTCTGAGCCACATCTCAGAACTACAGCAGCTGAGAATAAACCCTTCAGGAGTTACTGCACAGTGTAATAGACTGTGATAGCAAACATCCAGTTATTTTCACACATTTACATTATATTAGGTGCTTTTTTTTAGGGCAGTTTGTTATCCAATTGAGTTTGTGTGTTTTGGTTTGGTTAAGCCCTTAAGGCTGATATGTAGAATCCTATAACAGAGGGGTTCTGAGAAGGTTCCAAGAAAAACACTTAGCTAGCCAAAGTAATCATAAGAGTGTACATAATGATCATTTCCTACGCATTTACCATGTCATTTCATACTGCATTGATAAATTGATTACTTTTTTTGCCTTCTTAACTGCCTGCTGATTTTTCAAACTTTTGAACATTCTCATCTGGTGAACAGAATTGTGAGATTATGATTGCTAAGAAGGATACAAACAATGCTGCATTGAAAAAAAAATCCAGGATGGCTGTCTTTATTCTGCTTTCCATCTGAGACAGTATTTATTTTGGAAACACAGAGATTCAGGCTAAGTAGGCAGCTTCGTCTTGAGTAGAACACAAGAGTAGTGACATTTTGAAGAGTTCATAAGCCAGGGCACATTTAAGATAAGATGAGATGAGATAAGATAAGATAAGATAAGATAAGATAAACTTTATTGATCCCACAGTGGCGAAATTCACTTATCACAGCAGCTCACAGACAGTTAAAGTGCAGGAAGAAAGAAGAGGAAGGAAGAAAGAAAAGTTAAAACTATATATACACCTTAGGAATAATAAAAGAAATAAAATTATATAAAAAGTATAAAATATTGCACATTATTGCACATTATTTTAAATTTTTACTAATCTCCTGACCCACATTGATTCAGGAAGGACCTTTTCATTAACTGTTTAGTTCAGTGAAGTGTAGTAGAGCTGGAAACACAACAAAATATAGTATGTAGTACACAAGCTTACTATTACTCTTACTGTTATTGATACTTTCATATACGCAGCTACTGAAGAGGTAGGTTTCATCAATAAACGCAGCCAAGAACCAAGCATGCGGCTCGGAAATTGTAGTCAGTTCATAACGTAAGACTTTTTTAGTCAGTCCATAACGTACAACTTAACCACGTTAGTCTTTACCCCTGTAACTCATTCCCGCCTTCATGCTAAACCACACCCCTGACCAACTGTAGACCTTTTCCTGCAGCTCATTGGCCAACATTGGGACTATATTCACCACTAAAGTGTTGTTTTGTTAACTACGTCGGCACAAGATGGCTGCCGCATGTATGCTGTGGTTGTTTGGAGTGACGTTTGTGCACACCCTCAGAAATGATCGCTACATTTTGCGTTGTGCCATACCAATGTAAACAGTGTAGGCAGTATAGCGTCATGTGACTGAATAAATAAAGTAGTTTTGGGTCTCAAATCGCATACTTATGTACTATCATAGAACTTTAGTGAGTACTAACACTAACCGATTTTCCTGCTGTGGTTGGGGCTTTAATTTTAAAAACCTCTCATGTAGCCTTCAAACCTACCAAATGTTCTGTCTTGCATACTAGCTTTTTTTTTTAACTACTTCATATGAAATCTTTGTAACTACTGTGCATGGAATCGCTAAACTCAATCAAAGGTTTGACCTGATTTGGCACTGACACACCATCTAGTGGATGTCGCTTTAATCCCCCAGGTGTACATAAGATACGCAGGCAAGTGTGTGAAATATGTGAAGTATGTGTGTGTCACTTGAGTTGCCACTGCTTCTGCAAAGTTTTTCTCCTGCTGGTGAATATGTCATGTTCTGAAAAAGCTCATTGTGTTGCAGAGTTTAAAATCGTTAAGATCCTGAAGCTTGTAGCCAGAAAAGTGTACAAAAGCTATGTGCTGAGCCTGAGATTACTGAGGAGTACACATGGTTCTAATTGGTAATGCTGTGTAGTGGTTCACGGTGCAGTGTTGTATACGTTAAGCCTTCAGAAATGATTTCTACACTGTAACAAGGTTGGAGATGGAGACTTTCTTTAAAATATCCAGCAGGCAGTTAAAGATAATGTTGTGCAGAAAGAATTGCCTTAATGTTATATTAATATGTCTCTATTTAGCCTATTGTGCTGGCTAGTTAGCTAAATTTGGATCCCCTTTGAATCCATCACCTGTCAAGATTTTCTTTTTGACCACTTTGTGTCTTCAATTATCAACACCGTTACAAGCCATTTATTTGGAGGGTCCATTCATACAGTGTTTTGTCTGTGACACGGAAATATGCGTCAGTCAGGAAGCGGACATGAAACAGCTCTTTTTAGTGAGTACTCGGGTGAGCTGGTGCATGTCCGAGCGTACAAGACTATTTCTGGCATTAATAATGGGAAAATAAGCAAGCTCGTAGTTACTCACCAGCAGACAGAAACGTGAAGGAAGGCCATGCAGCGGCTTATCAGCACTCATCCACAAACGCAGGGAGGATCGAGTCAGTTACTTCGCCTGGAGCAGAAAAGCAGTATATAATGCATTAGTTCTAGCTCTACTTCTGACGTTCTTACGAATTCATTACATTTGGTTTTAACTTGGGTGAAAAATAGAGTGGTTGCTCATCACCACTCATCACTGAGTTGGAATCATGCTGTTCATTTATTAATCAGGTTACAAATGAATTCAGATTTGCATGTTCCATTACCACTCAAAACCCACATCATCTCATGTTCAAGTAGTAGCGGAAGCTAAGGTACTTGTTGAGGACTGTCTTTTGTATCTGTGCAACAATGGCTTATTTTTAACCCGAACGCTGCTAGGCGAGCAGCCCAGTGGCGGAGGAGGAAGATGGCCCTTCTTTCCCTTCATCCTTCTTTGCATCCTTCCTGGGCTTTAGAAGCTCCTAGTTCCCCCTCAGAGTAAAAATAACCCTCCCGCGACTCTGAGCACTGACGCAGAGTGGAGACACACCAGCACACCGCATCTATTGTGGCTTATGCGGCTGATATTATCAGGATTATACTTAGGTCTGTAATCAAACAAAAACCTTGTCTATGATCCATACTGATTGGAGAGTTATTTGTCAACAATGCGACAATTTTCAGAGCTCACTGCTGCCTGTTGCGTGACTTACAAGTAAGGAATAAAATATTTCGGAGCATGATGTTAATCATAATCAGTGACAGGATGGTGTGGGAGTTGATTATTTTCCAATAACAGCACGTTCCAAAGTACCTTTTATACCATAGCAATTTGCCAATGATTAGAATTTTTTAATTTATTAATGAATGCTATGTCATGCTTTTAACCATTTATAGTTACAGATGTTGTAGAAACAAGTTAGTTCCTGTTATCTCTTACATTATGGCAGTTATAAACAGTTATTTGTTCTCGCGCCAGCTTCTGTTTTTCTCTCTGGCTTGCAAAATAATAACCCGAAGCTTGTCATGTTACAGAGCAACTGTTACAAAGAGAGTGTTACAAAACGCTGACACTGGAGACTCCTTCCGTAAAGGTTAAACGTCCCCTTACAGAAATCTTCACCATACTGACAATTATACATTTTTCTTTATTTAATAACATTTTTTTAATCCTGATTATTATATGCTTTAGATTTTGTGGAGCATCCAGTCCAGTCCCTGTGGAACTACTGTCAGAGCTGCTGTTATAGAATATTAATCAACATCTTCTGACAAATGAGATATGAGATTCAACAGCGCTGTGGTATAAAATTTCCTTCAGCCCATCAAACCCCCCCAACTAAGACATCTTTAAAATGATATGATTATGGCTCCTTTAAACCTAATTTGTTATTGCTCCATAGAATTGCCCTCGAATCTTTTGCTCATTTGATGGACAAACTTTTTGCTCTCTTTTCTTCATTTGTATGTTTTTTTTTGTTTTTTTTTTAGTTCAAAATATATCCCCCCATCCACCTCCCACTGCTGCTGCTGTATTGGTGGTCTCTAAGACCTGGTCTCTCAGGGAAGATAATTTAGTAATAAGTCTCAGCTCCCAAAAATACACACACAATTTATTCAGAGGATTCTTTTATCTGTAGGGTTGAAAACCCTGCCGTTTGTTGAGTTGATATTTCCCATGTTGAAACAGGGCCTCTGCTTCCCAGTCCCCAGTGTTCTTGACCTTTAACCTGCAGTAGTGAACGGCCCACGCAGTGCCTCGTGGGATTGGCAGAGGTCATGTGATCCAGCTCGGTTTCCTGTTTCCAACATGCAACAGTTCTCCAAGCATGCAGCTCTCCCTACATTCTTGTAGACAAACACTCCTCGCTCATAGTATACACAGATAATTGCTAAAAGCAAAATGCCCGAGGAGACTGAATCATTTTAAGAGACCCTTTGTGATGATGGAGTTTCGGAAGAATGGTTAACTGGATTAACTGAACTGTAATGCACAAAATGAATACTCATTACGATCGATTTTTCTCATAGTCAAGTCTTCAGTATTGGTGTTTTTTTTTTCAAATTGTGATGAGTAGCTTACAAGTGAAGCAGAATCCTTGATTTGAGGTGAGACGCCAGTGAAGCCGCCATGTTGTAACTACCATCACTGTTATATCAGTATCTCACTAAAAATATTTCAGCTTCAATGCCAAGTCTCATTGGACTTATGAGGATTTGTTGGTATCATTAGTACTTTTTTGGAGTACCAATGTGATATTTCTTACCACACTGAAAAAAAATGAATCAAACAAAAAAAAGGCATAAAGGCAAAAGGCAAAAAAAAAATTTTTTTGTTCACTTAAGCAAAACTAAAAAAAACAAGAAGTTGATAGTTGTTTCAGGTTTTCTTTTTTCTTCCAGTGCATATACCACAGTACTGTTGAGTTCTCGATTGTGATTGGTCAGTCGAGAAGAGAAGTATTTAGCAAAGAAAACATATACTTTTTTATATAGTGAAGTTTTCTGTAAGGAGATGTTAATCACATTTATGGAAGGAGTCTCCAGTGTCAGTAAGTTTTCTGACATGGGAAAGTCTTCAGGATGGTGGAGTTTTGTGTTGTTTCTTGGTCCGAACTTCAAGGCGGAGCAAACAAAGAGAGGTGTGGTGAGGGAACGCGTTTATATCTTCTAACATGAACTAGCTTGTTCTGTGGATGTTCCAAAACATTTAATGCAACTATAAATGGATAAAAATGTGATGTCATTATTTGGCAAATGTTTGCAAATTGCTGTGGTATAAGAGGATTAAAACACTTTGAGATGTACTGTTATTGGAAAATAATCAACCGTTGCTGATTAATTTTCTATAATAGCATGCCCCTGACATGCTTTATTACTTACATGTTATGTTGTCATTGGTTATGAAGAACTAACAACATTTTGTGAAATTAAATTTCTTATCTAAGATTCCAACAGCCATCTTAACTAATGTAAAGTAAAACTGACATTTCTCAGCAGATGAAATTTATAAATATATCCAAATATAGCTACTGTATCAGTTGGGATGTTTAGTGGTCAAAGACTTTTCCACTCTACTGTAGATGTGCCTTGTGTATAGTATTAAAACTCCAGTCCAAGTAAGTTGGGGTGTCAGGGGATCAAAAAAAAAAAACCCTTATGAAACTGCCGTCCAACATTTCAATTCCCTTTGGATTAATACCATTATATCACAAATATTTTAAATCCATCTCCAGATGACTGGAGTTCTTAATGTAAAACCAGCATGTTACAAATTGGGGCATAGTACACCGAGGAAGTGCTTATGCAGAAATGCATGCTTTTCTTTGGTAATTTAGATTTTTTTTTACCCAAGTGCATCCTGTTATTCTTCAGAAATGGCAAAACAAGCACTACAAGTTTCACAAGGACATGATTTTTATAGGACACTAAACACACAAACATGCAGATAAACTGTTAAAGCTAAATAATAATAATAATAATAATAATAATAATATACATGCTAACATTGTAATACAAAAAGCAAAGGATACAATGTAGAAAGGCTAAAATCAGAGGCAGAGAGCTGAAGGAGTTTCTACATTGATATTCAAGTGCTCTTGGATGAGCTGAGTCTTCAGACGCTTTCTGAAGGTTTTAAGAGATTCTGTACAGCAGAGGCAGCTGATTTATCCATTTCACCATGATGAAGCCATGAGTTTGGCTTTAGACAATCACCAGGTGACATTCACTCTCAGACATTAGTGAGATGTTAGCAGTGAAGGTTGATTGTGATATCCGATGGGAGGCTAAAATCTTATGTTTAAAAATGGGCCTGCATCTTTAAACACCAGTGTTCTCCAGTAAAGACTGCCCAACCAGAAATCAATTGAATTAACCTTTTTTTTCACCTTGTTATTTAATCCAACTTCCATGATTCTTCAGTATCAATCATTTTTCACTTTCCATAACCTTCCATTAAAATAGATCGGCATTTGCCACGCTCTAGACATTTGCCCCCTTTGTGTGTGTGTCTGTGTGTGTGGGAAAAATAATAAAAACCAATAATATCATCACAAGTTTCACCTCCTCATCTCTCCACTACCCAGATATCATCGAGTGAAAATGCTGAGCTAGCTCAGACACCCGCTTTTCACAATACAATGAAATCTCAATGGATAAAATGTTCAGCCTCACCTCCTGAATATCCTTTTCAGAAATATATCATTTCACATTTTCTTTAAATCTAGTTGTGTAAAGATTTTCCACACATATTTATCCCTTATGGTCAATAGATCTGTTCAAATCTTGTGCTGACTCCTTAACCCTGCATTCTGCAAATGTAAATCTCATTTGTAAAACGCTTTGGATAATAATTCTGTCAGAGAAGTGTGTGGCGGTCTAGGAAAGCCCATCAGATGTCGCTGTGGCTGAATTCGAACAAATAATATATTACATATAACTATAACATACTTGGACACCTAAGTTTTAAGTTGAGAAATATATCTCACCAAAACAACGTAGAAATGTTTTTATTTATTTTTAAACCTTGCCAAGGTTATCTTCCTGCTAGGATCAGGAGCCACTGTCAGTCTGCTTAAAGAACTTGCTCCCTAAAATCTTGCTAACTACTTGCGATTTTATTACTTATCCCACTGTATGAGCTGATCGCAGTAAAATCTTGGCTAAATTTTATAACAGACTCTGTCTTCTACATGAGAGATTATACGATGATCTTCTATAACCTACGATTAAAGAAAATGATGACATTCTGCTTACGTCAACAAGCAACAATGCGGGCTTGTGCAGAAAACAGGCTCGCATAAACACAAACATTCTTCAAAGTGAGCTTGAGGTAATGAAGTTTTTTGTTTTCTGTCCATTAGCGTTACTATTATGGTTACGTTTTGCCACCGCCGCTAACATATTAGTAGCTGTCCTGTGAGTTTGTGCGTCATCCTACTCTGTCGTCCTATTAGTTTTTAGACAAAAGTCATAGCAACGCTCATATTCTGAGATTTTAATTTCTTATACGTTCTAAGGCCACTGATCTAAATTGACAACCAGAGAATTCTTTTATGACGTGTGATTTTTGTCTATGGCTTCCCGAAACACAGTGAGTGTCAGGCTTTAATCAAGTTCTTGAATAGTTATCTTAAAAGTTCTTCAGTATAGAGCGCACATCTAATACTCTAATTAATAACTAATACTCCAGTTATGCTTTAACTACAGTAACAACCCTTCGGTAAATACACCAAATACTTGCTCTTAGATAAACTAACTTTCATATCCTTTACTCCAGGCTGTCAGTATGACCCTGTGAAAACCGTACACCTTCATGAATACAATACGCAAGAGAAAAATGATGCACCTTTTCTTCTGCGGCTGTCCTGAAAAGATGAGATTTTAGTCTGAAAAGCTGTTATTCATGTGAACAGCGGAGAGCTGTAGGCATATAGAGGAAAATGTTTTACGTAAATCTCTCCATTATGTTTGACATTTGGAGTATAATAAGCAAATAGCAGAAAGCTTTTAAGGAGCAATTACCACATGTCCTTGAGGGCTCAGCGTTTCATCTTTACAAAAAGCCGTTTGAGTCATTGTGTCTCTCCTCTTCACATTTAATTGAAAAGAAACCTGGGGAAATAGGTATGAAATGTGGATGAAAACAGCTTTAGAGTCAGAAAATGGAGCTCTCTGGAGTGGTTGATGATGAGTCCTGATGCTAGTGTATGGCTTTGACCAGGAGTTCATCGACATTGTGTAATACTCTCTTTAAAATGCAGCTTAAAAACTTTCCATGGAGACCATATCTATGAAGACCAATGATTTGAGTGAAGCAAAGCTTTATGTAAGGAATAAAATGACCCGCATGCTGTTATAGGGGAATAGTGGAGTTAGTTACCACCCTGAAGGTCTTCACTTTTCTATAACAGCATGCTTTTTTCCTCTTATTCCACAGCAATTTGCCAAAGCTAGCAAAGTTTTTATTACTTAAAGGACGTGTCTTAATTTATAGTTGCATTTAATGATGTGGAATGTCCAGGAAACAAGTTCGTGTTATGACTTACATTATAAAAGCTATAAATAGTCCTTTCACAAGGGTCTGGTTTTCTTTAGCTTGAAATTAATAAAACAAGCAAAAAAAAAAATGTAGCCCATGTTACCAAGAAACCAGAAAGCACAAACTCCTGCACAAACTGTGGCGGAAAAGTTAGTGACCATTACAAAAGGTTGACTCAGAAATCCATATCAGCTTGCTAATGCGATAACTGTGTCTTGTTTCCGCAGGGTACTGATGTGCTGTTGCGCCCCCTTTCAGTGCCTCCTGTAGTGCATCATGGGAAAACACCCAACATTCCTACTGCTGCTTCTACAGATGCTCACCACTGAGGTGTGTGTGTGTGTGTGTGTGTGTGTCCTGAAGAATTGGCTGTAGTAATATCACTGAATCAATGACTGTTTTTATTTAATCATAGGTTAAAACATGAAATATGTATAAGGAATGGGAAATATGTTAGGACTAAAATATAATGGGGCAAAGTCCAAAGTTGATTATTTTCCTATTATAGCATGTCCAGAAGTGTTTTATTCCTCTTATACCACATTATACACAAGTTTTTATTTATTAAAGAATGACATGTCATACTTGTAGTATTCCACAAATAATAAATGTAATAAATATTTTATTATAAAATTATAATCATATATTATATAATAATAATATGTATGATATAATATACATATAATATTTATTTTAGTTGAGTAGATATTAAAATAGGGGTTAAATACAATTTATATTTGTTTCAAATTAAGATTTCAAACAAGATTCCTTCAGTCTTTCTTTAGCAACATACTGCAATGTTATACTAAAGTTTATCAACAGATAAAAATGTATTCAGCTTTAAATAAGATTTTTGTTAGGTTTTACAGAAACTTTGCAGTATGCATAAATATTACATGATGTCCTTGTACTCTTGCTTCTCTAAAAATAATTAAGAAATATAAATTGATTTTTTTTAAAACAATTAAAAGGCTGTGATTCAGTTACAAATGAATCTGGTTCTGAAAACACTTATATAGAGCTAAACTTCAAAGCCGATCCAGGCTATGGAAGTTATATAAATCCATTTTCATATGCTAAATGGATCTTTAATCTTATTTGAAAGAAATGAATAAAAAATACAACAAAGTTATCTGGTTTGCTTTAGAGTTTAGAAAAGTCTAGAAGTTTAGATCTAATTTTAACCTTTTTTTTTTTTAACATCAGCTCCGTGTCCATAACACCATAACAGACCTACTGACTTAAGAAAGTGAAAGAAAAGTGTGTGACCGTGTGTGTGTGTGTGTGTGTGTGTGTGTGTGTGGGTGTGTGGGTGTATGTGTGTGTGCGTGTGTGACTCCCTTTGCAGTTGTGTCAGGCCGAGGATGTTATAGCGACGACTATGATACCAAAGGAGGAAGTGACTGATATCCCAATATCCCCTACTGCTCTGAGGGTGTCGAGGGAACAGATCTTGGCAGCTCAGTTTGAGTGTTACCTCAAAATACTGCACGACCCACCACACACAGATCCAGGTCAGACACACACACACACACACACACACACACAAACACACACACGGAGAAACACAGAGACTTTATATCAGGGCTCAAATTGAAGACAGGATGCAAAAAGATACTATCCCTTGGGTTTAAAAAAAACCCTTTTCATTCATATTAGTCTGTGACACTGCTTAAGATGATGATGATGATGATGATGATGGTTATTATTATTATTATTATTATTATTATTTATACAATTGTGACATAAACACTGTAACCAGATCTGCTCACTTCATTAGGCTGTTATATTAGTATGCTCTTTCTCACACTAGCTAGCTAAGTGCATTGTGTGTGTGTGTTTTGTGTCTTCTAGATTGATCTAAGCTTTCTTCTCCATGTAAAGTGAATATTATAATTTCTAGAACTTGAACTAGAACTGCACGTTGTACCTTTTTCCTCTTTGTAGTTACATTTAATGTTCATGGAACAGGTTATCATTTACGTTATAGCAGCGATAAACAGCAGTCGTTCCCCCACCAACTCACTGTTTTTTTTTTTTTCTAAAGTAATAAGACTGCAGCTTGCCATGTTATAGAGAAACCTGAAAACGGAAAACATACTGACTTTTACAAAGCGCTTACACTGGAGACTCCTTCCATAAATATTAAATAAATGTCTCTTTACAGCAACAAGAATACAGTTTTTGTTTAAGAATAACACTTTTTTTTGTTATTAGTCCTCCAATGTGTTGTGCGTCTGTCCTACAAGTCCCAGTGAATGAGCTGTTACTATAGAAACCATGTCGTATTACAACAAACGCATTGATAGAAACCTGTGATTTGACAACATCATTTTAATTTCATAATTTATTAGGTATATTTGGTGATTTGGTGACTATTAAACTAGCAGATATATTTGATAGTGTGGATTAGGAGTGCAACACAATGCCACTATCTGTATCTGTTTGTGCCAGATTTAAACCTGAAAGGGGTGTGGCCATTTTTCTTAAATAACCATGTGCATGAGACTGTTGTGCAGAGGTATTTTTGTTTGTATCTGCCTGCCATATTTTTCTAACAAATGTAGCTTTCCCAAAATATAAATTTAGTAGTCTAATTTAAACCACCACAATCCTGCCCAGACAGTTACTAAGGATGAACGATCGAACACTGTAAATTCATAATTCATGTTCACATTCATCTCTGAGTGCTTACATTTTTCCTGTTTTTATTTAACGCACAGCTCTAGTCTCAGCCAGATGCCATGTGAACCTCTCTTGCATGCTTTCTAGAAAAATAGATGAAGCAACGAATACTGAGCTTCCTATTCATATCTGTTCATTCTGAATTATGTATTCAGTTAGAGTGTATATACTGTAAGTTATATATACTGGTACATCAGTGAATACTTTGTATATTAGGCTACTGTTTCACACTGGATGTCTGGAGAGTCGTAAGTGTGAAGTAGAGAGTGGTGAGTGTTACATCGTGCGAGAGCAGGAATCAAGGGGAAGCCTGTTCTCTCTCCTGAAAGAAAGGAAGCACGCTTAGTCAGTGTCACTCCTGCCCACTGGCTGACCGTCTTTGACTTTTCTTCTCTGTCTGTGTGCGTCAGGCTTCCTTGGATTGTGTACCAGCCTCTGGTCTGAGGAAGCACATGCTCTTGCCTCTTTGTTTTTCTTTTTTTTTGTTGCGCTTGTTGAGTTTTGGCGCTTGTGACTGGTGCACCTCTGTTTGAACCCCACTGTAAACACTGCGTCCATCACGTGGAGCTCTGATGTCCTCCCTGTTTGGCTCATAAACGAATGTCTGTGTGGTGAATACAGATGTTATCACCAGCTTCTGACCACTGATAGGTTACTGGATAGAAAAGATATGTTTGTTTTTTTTGTGATAACTATTCTTCTGCGAAATGGTGTGACTGGCAATCCTGCATACGTGTTTGAATTGGTTTGGTGTTTCCTTGTTTTTGTAGATACTTCATAATTAGGGAAATGAGGAATCTGTTATTTATGGCATCATTTTACATGAAAATGCATTATATCCACATTTCAATGGTAGTATTTTTTATATATTTTAATTTTATACCAGCCTAAAAGTTGTAAATACAGAGCCGGATTTCATTAACAACATGCTGGCTGGTACACTGTGCTATATGCTGTACGTAAGCGATAAAACACAACAGGGTGTGCTGTGATAGGAAAATAATCAACAACAGGGTCTTGTGATGAAGCTGGACATGAAGCAGAGTTACTGTTACGACCCCATAGTTGATTGTTTTGCTATAACATCACACTCTGTAATGTTTTAACAGCATGTCCAGAAGTAACAACACTTTGTTCTTTTTATCCGTTTATAGTTACATTTAATGTTGTGGATTGTGTGCAAAACAATAATGTTATAATGGCTATAAACAGTTGTTCTCTCACCAGCATCTTGGTTTTTTGTATTATATTTTGAAATTAATAACAGAAAAAATTACAAAGAAAAATGCAAAGCCCTCCAATCTGAAGCCAAAAACAAGTTGTTACAAAGCGCTGACACTGGAGACTCCTTCCAAAAATGATACAAAAACGTCTGTTTACAGTAAACGTCACAATTCTGCATTTATCTTTGTTAAATAACAGCACTTTAAAAAATGTTTTTATTTATGCATCATAGTTTGGTCACATCTTCTAAATAAATAGATGTTTTGAATTGTGTTTTGATATTGTCAATAAAGCATTACTGAATATGGATCCTAAACAGCCTCATGAGTCCAATATATTACAAAACCCTTTTAAAGTAGTCTTGGCATTGGATTGAAAAGGAAATTAACCAGTGGGGAAGTGTGTATATACGGTTGTATATTCAAACAATTTGACAAATGCATTTTTCTGTTGTCTAATGACTTTTTTTTTGGGAAATAACAAGTGATTTATTAGTCATTATTAGAAAAACTAGTTTTGGAGGCAACCCAAAGTAGACAACAGTGTGTAGATTAATGAGTACTGTAGTACATCAAGGTGTGAAACTAACAGTCTGCCTCGCTGCTGCCCCCGCAGGGCCGTACTGTAACCGCACGTGGGACGGCTGGCTGTGCTGGGGAGACTCGGCTCCGGGAACCGCCATGCAGGACTGTCCTACTTATTTCCAAGACTTTGACCCAGCAGGTGAGCCTTCACATTTTTAGCTCATCATGCCTGCCAAAAGATGCGGAAAGATTCTAGACGGCAGTATAGAGAATGCGTGTTAGATTTTTATGAAAATTGTCTGGTAGGATATTGTCAGTCTTGACATGGCTGCTGTATTGTGACACTTCTGATCCGATCTTTGCTTTCCCAGAGAAAGTAACCAAAGTGTGTAACCCAGATGGACAGTGGTTCCGACATCCTGACAGCAACCGACTGTGGTCCAACTACACCCTGTGCTCAGCCTACACCAAAGGAAAAGTCACGGTTGGAGCATTTCTTTATATTTTATTGCGTACAGGCATGCCGAGGACATTAGAAAACTGTATTAGGTCAGCAGTAAAACACTTGAGGGGTGGTGGAATGTGGCCTGGCAAGAACAGCACATTTTAAGTGTACTGTAATAATTGTTATTTATTAAAGAATGACACATGGTACTTTTTATCAATTTATAGTTGCATTTACATTTGCTGTGGAACGTTCGTGAAACAAGTTTGTTCCTGTTATCACTTACATTATATGTAATAAACAATCATTCTCTCACCAGAAGCTTTATTTCTCTCTCATTAAGTTAATTAGACAAAAAACACACAGCTTGTCATGTTACCAAGATATAGCAAATCACATTATCCTCTGTCCTAAAGATTCTAACAAAGACTGACCTTGGAGACTCCTTAGATAAATGTTCAATAAACATTTTACAGAAAACCTAACTATATCAACAGTTACACACATTTATGTGCAGTGTTCTTTATACACATCCCTGTGTAACTATGGTTACTATAGAAATGATAATATATTAGAACAAGCACATTAATATGATTAATGTGTGATTTGCCTAGTAACTGGAACCACTGTTAGATCTGCTGTTATAGAAAATGAATCAACACTTTCTGACCAACCAGATTTGTGAATTCACAAGTACTATAGTGTTATTTTCTTAGATTGAATGAGAAAGTGACACTATAAGAAATGAATCATGTTAAAATGATCACTACAGCGTCACTAAACTGATTTAAGTGGTGAATATGATACACTGGCTTTTTTCCCCCACTTGCTGCCATGTACAGGGATGTGGCACAGGCACGGATTTCATTTCCGCAGCATGTTGATCACCACTAATCAGTTTCACTCCACTCAGTAATCATATTACCTTTGTTGACAGCGCTGTTCCCACGCAAACCTCCACAAGGCTGTAATCTATAGCAGTCACAAACAAAAAAATCTGGTGTTCATCTCTCCATTCAAATTCTTCTAAACGTTCCAAACAGCAATGAGCTGGTAATGAAAAGTCAATTATGAAGGCTGCAGCAGGAATCACAAATGCCAGATGATTCGGAAAGACAAATGCAAATGCGGATAGCAGCAAATGAGCACATTATTTTTCCTTATCCGCTCTCCACAGGTTGCATTCACCATGTATTATCTGGCAGTGCTGGGTCACACGCTGTCTGTGGTCTCCCTGCTTATATCCATTTTCATCTTCTCATATTTCAAGTGAGTACAGAGCATTATGGAAATAGACTTTACCCAAATAACAGTTTATACACTGCCAGTCTAAAGATGTTCTGTTTTAGTACAGTTTATCACTATCACTATATCACAAATAAAAGCCAAATCCATGCAAGAAAAAAAAAAAAAAGACAGGCACGTGACATACCAGTATGATGAACATATTAAGGACCTTGAGCTAAGTCAGAGATGCTAGCCCTATGCATTGTTTGAAATTTTTTTTAAAAATTGAAAAAATATTTTTTTCTATACTCATCTGTATAGTCTTAAAGGGTTCGTTAGTGTTAGATTCTTTTCTGTGAGTCAGATCATTTGAATCCTTTGGTTTCCAAATTTGGTTTCCTTGTTGTCATTTTGTTCTAAACCAGAAAAAGACAAAGATATTTTGATCAACATGAATGGATTTTTTTTTTTTTATAAATGATGATATAGGGGACAAGTTTCAGTGCTATATCTAATCATAAACATGTTTAATTAATGAATTAAAGAATTCACTCTTATGAAAAGCTCAGATATTAAAAAGAAGTGTCCAAGCATATTAAATAAATTACATTACAACAGTAACAGTATTGTTTACATCTACAAAAAAAAAAAAAAAAAAAAAAAATGAGTCAGCTCTCAATGTTCACCTTAAAGAGTTGACTCAAAGAGCCGACTCGCTTGCAAATGACACATCACAAATCCCTAGTTTGAAATGAAGTAACTAAAATATACTATATAAAACTATATTAGCTAATGTATGTGTTATGGATTTGTGTGTATTACAGCATGTATGTTATATGTGATGTCTGTGCAGGTGTCTAAGCTGCCAGAGGATCTCTCTCCATAAGAACATGTTCCTGTCCTTCATCTTCAACTCCATTCTCATGGTCATCTGGTTAACGATGATCTTCCACGATGAGCAGCTGGCTTCCACCAACCAAGTGAGTGTGTCTCGTTCTGTGTAGTTATTATTAAACACAGATCACATAGCTGACTTTTCATGCTATCTCTGGGTAAATACATACAACAGAATTTTTTTCCAAGTAGAATCCATTCGTGAAGCTACAATTGTTAGCCATCCATAGAACTTGTCTGTATATCTGTTTATTTCAACTAATATTATTCATTTTTGTGTAATGTATGTGTGTGTGTGTGTGTGTGTGTGTGTGTAATGTCCGTTATCAGATTGGCTGTAAGATCTTGTCCAGTCTGATTCATTATGCATCATGCTCGACGTACTTCTGGATGCTGTGTGAGGGGATCTACTTGCACACACTTATCATCGTGGCTGTGTTTGTGGGAGAACAGCAGCTGGGCTGGTATTACCTGCTGGGCTGGGGTGAGGAGTCAAATCCATTTGATTCACTTGAATCGGATTCACTTTCATGCTGTTTATGAGTCATTATGAATCACCAGTTCAGTTTTAATTACTGTGATTAATGAGAGTGTGGAGGTGAGAAGTCAGATTTGGATTCTCTTTAATCTGATTCACTAGAGTCGGATTCATTTTGTGAATCAGTTTGATTCACTTTGATACTGTTTAATTTGATTACTGCTGATTCATTAAGAGTTCTTAATGAGTTCATAATGAAGCACCAGTTCAGTTTTAATTACTATGTAATTAATGAGTCTGCAGAGGTGAGAAGTCATATTTGATTCAATTTAGTCTTATTCACTTTTGACTGATTCACTTTAATGCTGTTTCATTTGATTACTACTGATTCATTTTGAGTTCATAGTTTATAATGAATCATTAGCTCAGTTTCAATTACAGTGTAAACCCTCAGATTGGGGGTGAGAAATCAGATTTGATTCACTTTAGAATGATTCACTTCAGTCTGATTCACTTATGCTGTTACTACGGATTCAATTTTATATACTATGTAATTATTCAGTTGGGGAGATGAGACATCAAGATTGATTCAGTTTATTCTGATTCACTTGACTCTCATTCACTTTAATGCTATTTAATTTGATCACTACTGATTCATTATGAGTTCATAATGAATCACTTGTTCAGTTTCAGTTATAATGTAATCATTGTACGGAGGTGAGACTTCTAATTTGATTCACTATAACCTGATTTACTTCGGTCTTACTTGCTTTAATTTGCTTTATTGTGATTTAATTCTGTCTGGTTGGTTTCAGTCTGATTCACTTTGACATTTAATTTTGATTACGGTTTGATTAAAGGGGCTGAGGAAAGGTGAATCTCATCAGTCAAGATAATAAAAGCGCTCTGCACTGTAGGAATGAGTCTGCTAATAATATATTGAGGTTTCATTTCTTCTTTTAATGGCAGTTTATGCCATTTCGACACGCTTGTTCTTTCTCTGTCTCACTCTCTCACTTCCCTCTGAATTATATTGAATTTTAAAAGTCTTATTAATGAATCTTTTTTCTCTTTTCAGGATTCCCAATTATTCCAGCTGTCATTCACGCTGTGGCCCGTCTGTACTTCTATGATGACAAGTAAATAAGTAGTGCTTGGTTTTGAGTAGAACTTTATATATTTCTTTATTTGCTTTTAAAACACTTGTGTTTATGAGATTTGCTTGTGATGTTTCCCAGTTGCTGGATAAGCAACTCTGACCTGCTCTACATCGTCCATGGCCCAATCCACGTTGCCCTGTTGGTGAGTGCTCATGGCTGTCTGCTGCTGCTTTACTGACACACATCACATGGCTGAAATCTTCATATCTGATTGGTTCCACCTGAGAATGCATGTTAACTGTACAGCTAAGCCAAAAAAACTAAATGAAGTGATGAATCTGATATCTGATGAATCTTTTAGGAAGGTATTTGTGTACAAATTGCACCCTGTTCCTCCTGAATGTTCTCTCCGTACAGGTGAACCTCTTCTTCCTGTTGAACATAGTGCGTGTTCTGATCACAAAGCTGAAAGAGACCCACAGGACCGAATCCAATGCCTACATGAAGGCTGTGCGTGCCACCCTCATCCTGGTGCCCCTGATGGGCGCTCACTTCATCCTGGTGCCCCTGCAGCCCGAGGGCAGACTGCCCTTGGCCGTCTATGAGTTCTTCATGAATGTCTTCATGCATTTTCAGGTGCGTGCTGAGCTACAGACCTACTATGGCTTCAGTTGTTTTCGTTTAAAATGTATGTTAGCATAACTTAGCTATAAAAAGCATTGCTTCAGCTATTTGCTAGATGAACTGTGATGAAACTCTTCGTCTATTTTATTCCTTGCAGTGTTTCAGGCTTAGTCATGTTGTTTTGATCTTGTAAAATGATTCCTCAGGCATATGGCTCCTGCTTATAATGGAATTAAACCTACTGATTTGAAAATTTATTGGCTTAAGGAGGAAATTACTCATCATATTCTGCACAAGCCCTTAGAGATACCCTTTGAAGTTATTTCATAAAAACAGAGATAAGCATTATAATTATTAACAGATAATTCGGCTCACTGGAGTCTTTCCGTTACATTTATTGTAGGTTGCATAAGGTGTATATATAGCTGCTAATTTTTCCTCACATAATCTCTGTGCTCATTTTTCCTCACATAATCTCTTCTAATTTAATTTTTTAAACCTGGATATGTGGCTTCTCAGTTGCAGTGTTGCGACTAGACCATTCTAAGACCAGCGTTATCATTTCAGGCTATGAATCCTTCCCGATTCCACTTTTAGGCGCTTGCACTTTTTGCAGGTCGCAAATAAGATTATTGGATATGGATCATTAAGACCGTCTGCCAAATGACTAAATGGAATAAAATCCTGAAACAGCTGCATGTTCCTGACTGATGGTCCTCTGTTTCTCTTTCTATAGGGCCTCCTGGTTGCCATCATCTTATGTTTTGGAAATGGAGAGGTACAAACTGATGTTCGTCTCGTTTCCATGCTCAAAATAAAAACGTCAAGGTTTAAAATAGTAGTCGAGAACATGTACACTGTTCCACTACACCTGCAGGAACTCTAGAGTTAGAAAAACTAGAGAATTTGAGAAATGTGTGTGACTATTGGAAGAAAAATAACTATAATACTAACAGTGTCTGATATCAAGGCAGATTTGTAATTCAGCTTGCCATTTTGTGATTTTCTACAATATGTCCACCTCCAGGTGCACTCAGCTATAAGGCGTAAGCTTGCCCAGTACCGGGTCCAATGCCGGCAGCGCCTGGTGACGACTGACTCTCACTCTCAGAACTATCACACCAACTCCTCGATCGGTGAGACCAGCCGAATGACCCTGAGTCTGGAACATGCGCCACCCCAGGTGGATGAGGACAAAATACACACAGCCATGTTCGTCCTCAATGGCCAGAGCAACGGCAAGCGCAGTTTCAGTGAGGAAGATCACAAAGTCAAAGTCCTGGGGTCGTCAATGATCTGACACTAAAAGGGAAAGAGACTTCTTTAAATCTTCGATACTAAGCTCTTTTAAAGAAACATGTCACCCTGAATGTGAACAGTGGTCAAAAATGAAAAAAAGGTGGTTAGTATAATTTGCTTTATGCTAACTGATCCAAATTTTTATTTAACGGGCGTCCTTCGTTCATCTATTTCACAACACTGTAAGAAAGGAAAGTGAATGTTTAAAGCAGCGACTAAAAGTCTGGCAGAGCTCCAGAGTGATGTCTAAAATTTTGCCCTTTTCGTCGGGAGATCACGAGTTTGAATGTCGAAGATGCCATAGCAGTCTGGGAACCCAAGCGAGAGTTGAACTTTGGGTGGGAAAGTTAGTTTTTTTTTTCCTTTCTGTCATTTAGTGCGACTCTAGCCAATCAGAATAGGACATTTAGCACCCTCCTCAACATGTGAAGCAGTTTAGGAAGAAGCATGTAACCTTTATCAGGGGTGGACAAATCAGTAGAACAAAGCTTTTTATTCCTAGTTGCCCCACAGACAAGTAGAGATAAAGAAAAGCAATCTGTGTCCTATTGACTTTCGCAAAAAACAAATATTATCATTTGGTATGTAGCTATGTTTAAATGTGGCACACATCAATGCTTTAACTATAGCGTAAATTACTTCCGAATCCCACCACCTGCTGCACTACAAACATTTTCCAAAATGGCTTATCGTAGTCAGATTCAAGGCACTGCTACACATTTTTATAGTACAGGCAGATCTCATGGATTCCAGGCAGAATGTACATGCAACATTAGCTAGCTAGCTAATGTGTTTGTTAGCTAGCTAATTATTAAGTGGCCACTGCTTACTTATAAGTAGTTCCTCCATTTTTTACTAACCAAAGAGATTCAACGTTGTTTCTTAGATTTGAGATTGAAGATTGAGGCTTGTCAATTCGACAACATGAACAAGTTTTATTCTCTTTTAGTCTGACACAGCTTTAGCTGAGAAAGCAGAAAAGCGTCGTTGTAGCAAGCGGTCAGAACTCTATGGATAAATGCTATGGATAAACCACAGATGTTGGCACTGCTGTAATTAGCTTGCATGGATCATTGCATGGATCAAGTTTCAGAGTCAGAGATATATGGAAACGATGCTAGCACATCATGCACAATATGTCACCTAACATACATATTGAGAGAACATATCAAGATAAACATATCGAGAGACACTAGCTGAACTCAAGCAGTATCTTTTACATGTGATGTGAGGACAGAACTCCATATCTGATAGCTGAAACTTTGGCCAGTTGGCTTTTTGTGACATGATGTGCTACATTAGAAAGATTGTTAGAAGAGGATAAAATAGCACTTAAGTAGCTAACTAGCTCATTATACCTTAATATTTTACGTTAGCCACCACTTTTTTGCCTAGTCAGCTAGCTTTCCATGCAACCAAAACATAGGACTTAGCAGCACATTGGAGCTTTTATTTGCTAGCCAATGAATTTACGATTTGTCCATCTCCCAGATTGGTAGCTTGGTGCGATACAGAGAAATGGAAATGATGGGCTGGGAATTGGCTACGATGAAATTTGGGGAAAACTGGCTTAAACCACTTATGACAGATTTGGATTCAGAGTAGTTGGACATTTTCTAGCACTTCATCCAGTGTTTTATGCATCTGTACATGCACATAAAGATTTGGCTGAATTCTCCTGTACAAATAGTCTAAAAAAGGAGGAAAAGGACATTATACGTTTCACCAAACCCCAAATATCAGAACATATGGGGAATTCCAGCAGGTTGCCACTAAACTCATTTGTACCAACTGATTTTTTTTTCTACAGGACCGACCCACACGGAGAAAACAATTAACGGAAGTTGGATTGTTTGTTCGAGCACTGAGAACATTTGAAATATGTAATTATTTCTTTAAAAATGTGTATAAACACTTGTAAATAGGCGTTCTGTGTGTTTTTCACCCACTGCCTTCTCTCATTCTTAGCAGAGGCTTTTTTTCCTCTCTAGACTTATATATTATAGTGAGTTGTGGAAAGACGTGTTATTTGCTCGTATCTATCTCTTGGTCAGATTTTTTGACTGAAACATTCCTTTCAAACATGTAACGTGTAAATAACTGTCATTTCTCTATTTGTGTAATGGATACTATTGTTATAAAGAGCACAATAAATGTTATTGCACTGGACATTCATTTTCTGCGATGCTCACTTTTTTTGGTTTTTTAGAATTGAATCATTTTTTCTAGAGGAATGTGGACACTTGTTAAACACTAATAATGGAGATTATTTAAAGAAAACAAAGAGACACGTTTGTGACACCTATTTGAATAAACATTGCAAAAAAAAAAAGGTTTTCATGTGACGTGTCAAGGGTATGTATATATTAACAGCCTTTGTGGTTAAAAAAAAAAAGAAAAAGAAAAAATTATCTAAGTCTTGTTTTAATGTTTTGCATTCTAAAAAAAAACTAACTTTTAAAATTAATGAAATATAAATTCCCAATGGAGCATTCTTCATGTGCACACTGGTATAAGTATAAATAGTAGTAATTTTAAAAAGAAAAAAAAATCTTATTAATTGTTCAAATAATTCATCAAATATTTTATGAATAAATTAATAAAATACAATTTTAATGATCTAGTTTAAACAGAAGTAATACAAGTCCCACAGATTTCTCTTTTTTTAAACAAGTGTCCATTGTACAAATGGACAAATGTTAAATGAGAGATATCACAAAATAATCTTTTATCTTTTAACACAAGTTTGCTATACAGAAAGATATAATCCACTTGCTGTCCAGCTGTCATATCTGACACAATTATTCCTGACACTTTCATCAGGTTCGTATGTCATGAGTATGTATGACTCAGTATGGCACATGATCACACTGCATCATACTCAGACACATAAATGTGGGAAATATGTAGGTGGCACTGAATGTTGCCTTGGCACAAAAACTATAATGTCATACTTTAATTCCTTCCCTGTTTTGTCTACACTGTTCCACAACCCAATGCCCACGCTGATACGGAGCCCAATTCACACTTAACTAGGGAGGAGGTCGTGTCCGGTTATTTTCCAAGAAAAATCTATAACTTACAGAGGAGTGGGTCTGCCAAAACGGAAAATAAAAAAAAAAGTTTTTTTTAATTAATTGACTTAACCAAATCATAAATAAATACATTATATTATATTATATTATATTATATTATATTATATTATATAGAACATTTAATTTACTCTTATTTTTCTTACATAACATAATAAAATAATATAATTTAAAAATAAAGTAAATAAAATTTTCAAACATTTTTATTCCTATGCTATGATTTACTTTATTTTTTTATTTATTTATTTTTAACATACCCTGAAATATTTTTAGCCTCCACTTCAGGACAAAGCTGCTCACTTTTCCCTAAAGGCATAAAAATATAAATCATTAATTAATACCATCAGCACTGAGCAGCTTCTTCCTGAAGTGGAGGCTTAAAAGCTGTTAAAATAATTGTTAAAGCGATATTATTTTCAGATTTTGTTTTCTCATTTATCTTCAGGAAGCACTTTATCTTAGTCAGACTTAGTCTGACTCGTGGGAGCCTGACCTTGGGAGCGAGGTCATACGGAGAGAACTAACCATGTATTGTGTCATGCATACAGAGCCGAGGAACAACAACCTGCACACAGAGCTGCCACCAAGGACTCGTCATTTATTCAAACAAGAAACCCTGAAGCTATTCAAAAGCACAGAAAGCAACAGAATAGGTTAATTCTGCTTCTTCTTCAACTCATTAAAACTTCATGTTTCTGTATGAATAATAATTTTAACCCTGACAAGGATCTATAGAGAAGCACTGCAGGGAGGATGTCACCATTTTTATAACTAATAGGAATAAACATGCAGACTGGACCAAAATGAACATTTCTGTAGAGATGGTAAGTCATGTGAGGAGATTTCTGTGCAGTAATGTTAGACATGATATTGACACACATGATACTAGTGCATTTTCAAAATGATTTTTACTTTAATAAAGCAAAAATCAACAAAATGAGGATGTCATTCATATATATATATATATATATATATATATATATATATATATATATATATATATATATATGTGTGTGTGTGTGTGTGTGTGTGTGTGTGTACAGTACATATAGATAATAATCTATAAAAGTAAAAAAATAACATAAACAAGGTAAACAAATCAACACCAAGGGGAGGCTGCAAATACAGACTAACACATAAAGCAAACAAACAAACAAATTATTATAAACAAATATTATAAAAATGCACATATTCCATGTTTTAGCATATTTCTTTTTGCATGAGGTATTTAATATTTAGCACCGTGAATATATGTATATAACTTTTTATCAATAAAATCATTAAATCGTGAATAAAATATTCATTTCCCAGCTAACCCAGTATACCCAAATAACACATTTATCAAACAGAGCTCAAATTCACTGTGGATTAATCCCGTTAATCCCAAAATAAATCCAGATACAGCTACTTTGACTATGTTTTTGAAGTTATTGCAGTGCTAAACAGAACTCAAGTTATTGATTCACTTATGCTCATGTTCCTAATATCAACCATCTTGTTTTTAATCGGATCTTATTCAAATGGACCGGGTCTAATGATCAGTAGAACATAACAGACACCCTGATTGTGTTTTATAATGGAGAAAAGGACGAGGTCCCACCGAGATTTGAACTCGGATCGCTGGATTCAAAGTCCAGAGTGCTAACCATTACACCATGGGACCGCCTATGAAACACACAGCATTTCACGGGTACAAACCTTCTGTCTCGGTTCCGTGCTATTAATCTCGTAAAGTTATTCTATTTCAAAATACTCTCATAATGTTTCACTTAGCGCTATTATCTATTCTGTAGTGCCACTGTAGTGCAAAAACGTGCATAATATCGAAAGTGGCATACAAAATACATGAACGCCATTTTACATTAACGCATCACTGCAGTGTATTAGACAAGACTAGGGCTAAATACCAAACCACCCCTGAAGCCCTATATACCTGCCCTACAGCTGGAATGAACTCAGCCTTCGTGTAGTGCACTATAATAACACTATATAGCGATTTAGGATTAGCACTCAGCAAAGTACCAAAATGTACGCAGTTAGCAAGTATGTAGCATTAGAAACTGTATGGATTACAACTTTTAAATTGTTTAATTATTGTTTTTTTTAATAAATACGCTGTATTGACACACCTTATCATTATCTAAAAAGCAACAACCCTAATCAGTGTTGCTCCCAAAGTTGTAATCCAAACATGCTACATATTGTACGGTTTGCTAACTACTTTGCACAGTGCTAAGCCTAAACCGCTATCTAGTGGACTTTTAGTGCACTACACGTAGGCTGATTTCATTACAGGTGTAGTGCAGGTATATAGGGTGTTGGGTAATATTTGGGATTCAGCCCTAGTCTTCTCTCTGGTGCACCCTACACACAAACTAGGATATTAGCTGAAGGAAAAGGAAAGAGGGTGGAGTACTGCAGGCAACGTGGCAGATTTATGCAGCACTCTAATAAGGGAAATAAACACAAAAAGGAACTGCATTTTAATATCATGTTACAATGCTGCACACTGAGATGATTATTAATAAGGGATAAGGGAGAGTCTATGAATAAAGTGTGCCATGTCCAAAAAAGCACATCTTATACAGTTTGGTGACAAATTAAAGGAAAAACCCCATCACAGAGTGTCTACTAATCTATTAATGGAGTTGTAACAGCCTTGCCAACTCTTTCCAGGGGAAAGTAGTTAATGCATGCTCTAAAGGTCACTAGAAGTCACCAGATGACGTCAGGTGATTAATTTGCATATTCATTCAATCGTCATAATCATTTGCATTATCACTTTATAGTTATTTGTAAAGAATAGAAAATAATAGATTCTAAATTATTTCTTATTTAAAAAAAATAGAATAATAAAAAAAAGAAAGACCATTACAATAGAATCATAACAGAATATAATAGAGTTTGTTTAGAAAATAATAGACTATAACATTTCTTATAGAAAGATTAGAAAGATCATCATTAGAATAGACAATAATTGAATAGAATAGAGTTTTATCACAAGAGAATAAACCAGAATAGAATAGATTTGATCTGAATGGAAAATAATAGATTATAAGTTATTTCTTATAGAAAGAAGGAGCCAATTAGAGAAATTATTCAACACGGGAGGGTTTATTGTATATACTCACAACCTTAAAACACACAACATTTCTGATCTCAAGACTAAACTGTACAGCTTATGCCACTGTATATGGAATATCTGTAGGAATACGACTCACTAGGTGTCTGGTCTGGTTTGTGTTTAAGGTTTATAATTAAATGGAAAGTATATTTTTCCATGATACGTAATAACTCTAAGTATCTGTCTTCTATTGCCACTAGATGGAGTTGGGCTCCAGTACCCTCAGTACACATGAGGGTCTTTTACATGAACCAGAGGATAAATGATTTGCTATCTCACTTGCGCAAGCTTTAATAAGACTTAATGAAATATGTGTTTCACTGGCACCTTGTTCCACCAATTTGTTTTTTCATCACAATCATCACTCAAGCGCATCCTAAATCTAATGGTCTTCTACCTTTATGAGTTGCTTCATGAGAGTTGAGGTTAAAAGGATTTTGATGCATGGAGCTGTTCTTGCAATAGTATAAATAGTCTTTCTATCAGGGCCAAATAAATTGCTTTCAAATCAGCTGCTTGTTCACTGACATGGCCTCTCAGTAATCCAGAATCAGTGTAGGCAGTGTACCAAGAGGTCCAGGTAAGCCTCTTAGTGTATAGTCTCATAATTAACCTTTATGTTAGCATGTTCCTGCCATGTTTTGCCTAGAGTATCCTAATTCCCTAAGCTGGATTTACAACCCATCTTTAAGACCGAGCTTCTATGTGTGTGAGGCATGATGCTAATCACTCTTTTAGTAGTCTCGCAAACCAGATCTGTAGAGAGATTTGTCGATAAATGCAGCCAAGAACTGCCTACTTTTACACAAAGAGGCTGTTTAACTGACACAGCATATGACCAACCACACACCTTTTCCTGTAGCCTGTCGGTAAACATGCAAGATTATCTCGTTTACTCACTGCAAATCAATACAAAATGCTTCACACAAAAATTTCTGCCAACATTTCTGAGTTTGATGACTATAGTTTGCTCTGAAATGCTCACTGTGTCCAAGTACATGTGCACAAACGTATACATAGATGTATCAGAATGCAGCCTTCAAGATTCTGAAGCTTATGGCCAGAAAAGTGTACAAAAGCACTGTATCCTGATTAGCTGTGGGAGGAGTATCTATAGCTCAGACTATATGTGGTCTCATCTAAAAAGCAATGTGTCCTGTGATGATCTGCCAGACCCATCGTTATTTTTTATTTTCAAAACAGCTATATTTGACTATGCTAAATGTAATTCAATGTACATCAATCCTGATGTTGGGTAATCTCATAATTGCACAGCATTAACAGATTTACCTATCCCCTTTATAACTTGAGCCAGGTGTATAATGTTTTGTTACCAAAATAATGTGGGACGTCTTCTTCTTCTGGTTTCCTTTTATTTGCCAATAAACGTGACAACAATAATTGATGTTGTGGTAGATTTTCGTTACCCTTTAGACAAAGAACCAACCAAAATCATGATCGTAGATCATGTTCAGTCTGTGGCATTGATATCACAGAACCTACTTCAAAGCTGCAGTTTGTAATTTCCAAGTGTTTCTAGACCTGTAATAATCATACCATTTCAAACATACCTTAAAAAACTGTAATTTACGATATCACCATGCAATAGATCTCCCTTTCCTCATTGCGTCAAGATTCTTTTTTTAATTTCTGGCCCAGAAAATAGCTTCAATCCAAGCTGGAACAAATCCTTGCCACTTTTCTTTAAAATTCAACACAGAATAATTAGTTTGAACAGGATACATCATAGTTTCTTTGTAGTTGTAATTCACCTCGCAGCCAGCAGATGTCTCCAAAACGTAAAGATCACATCCATTTTTATGTGTATGTGCTTCTAGTATGTATTTATTTCGTTATCATATTTCTAAATTTACCCCTTTATTTAGTACTTTGTCTTGTTTATTCATTCCTTCAGCTTCAGTAAGTGCTTTATCCTGGCCCAGGTCTGGATGGATCTAGAGCCTATCCCAGGAACACCATGTGTGAGGGCGGAATACACCCTGTATGGGACACCAGTAATTTCACACGGCTTCACACACACATTCACACGCTTGGGGCAATTTAGAGTCCTCAGTTCACCAATAGGCATGTTTCGTGGGAGGTGGAAGGAAACTTGAGAGGAAACCCACAAGAACATGGAAAGAACATGTGAAACTCCACATAGACAGGAGCTCTGTGGAAGGAACGCTACTCATTGCATCACCACTGCCACCATCTTGTAATAATTTCTGTACTTATTCTGTTTCTGTTCATCTATATGACAGCATGCCATGTTTTTGCATTTATACAGCTTTCCTTGTGATTGCAGTTCCCTTCACAGGCAAAAGAGGGCTTAATAAACAACAAAACAGCTCCTTTAGTTACAAACTTGCCCCTGAAAGTGCACTATCAAACATTGACACTCAATGAACCCATTCTTTTTAAGGATTCATTTCACCCAGACCTTTTCACTGGCATTTACTTCTGCCAGGAACATTTATCTGAGCTTAATATCTCTAGCATGGCCTTCCCAAAAACCTACTCTCACACAACAACCTGCTGGCATGTACTTATATTTATGGAACAAAATTTAAACTGCAGATGGCACCGTAAAAAATTACTGCTAGTCATGTCTGTTTAAATCCAAAGCACTTCTTTCTACACTTTTAAAACACACAAGTCTTTGGTCTAAAAATCACCCCCATCAGTAGGCTATGGGCAAACAAATAAATTACCCTGGCTGGCAGTTCGGTACAGTGTGCCGACTGTCTGCCCAGAATCCCAGCACTGTCCGAGTGAACGCAATGCAAACAGAAAAGCTTTGCCGGTTCCAGTGTGGCTTCAGTTCTGGCAAGTCTGACATTTCCAACATATTCCAGCCACATGCACCAGAGTGTCCAGTTTAGCTTAGCAATTTTCCACTCCGTTGATGAGGGTCACTTCACAGGCCATAACATGCCACCCAAGCATTATCTTTGTGTCTCTATAAAAACAAAAATAAAGCACAACAGGACACATTTTCTTAGTAAACAATGCAACATTTACAGAGTTTGGCACTGTTATCCAAAATGTGCTTTTAATCCTTCACAGATATTTACAATTCTAAATATTGCCTTCATGCAAAAAAAAATCAAGGCCTACGATCAGTTCTGACTTCCTTTAGCTACCATAGCTAACATTTTACTCACTGTATTTACTAAAGACAACCCACAAAACAAATCTGATCTTTTTTCCCCTTTTTAGTTCTTGTTAATGCTCATATTGTGCTCACCAATATCAACCACTTCAAAGACAAAATTAATTTTTTTCATAATGTTTCATCAAAACGTGTTGACTTTTGCCTACCTCTAATTGTCTTCTGATTTATGGTTACACCACATACATGCATGGATGAAAAAAAAAAGAATCAAACAAAAATATGCTGTCACGATTCACCTCCCCTTTCACCTTCGATCCTTTGGTAGCTTCATGTTCACTTTGGAGCACACTCTTTTCACGCATGAAACCAACATTATTTCATACATAAATATCCTGTGTCATTAATAAATGCATCAGTTTACAGAAGAAATATGTTTTATGGTTTGTGGTGCATTAAGAGTCATGTTATTCAAGTTCATAGGTTAGCAAAAGTTGCACCCATTAGCTAGCTAATGTAAAATGACTTGAATGAATCTTGCTAGCTCGTGCTAAAGAGCAAGAGTTAAACCTGTTCAAAAAGTGATAAGGTAAACATGCAGTAATTGGTTTTTAGAAATAGAAACCAATATCAGTCTTTAATATCAGACTAAACATAAAATAAAATACAAAAATGGGTGGTACAACAGGTTGCCACCTCACAGCTAATTTCTTGTTATTATAATTATTTGTTTATACTTTCTGTTTTACAAGTATAAGTACCCATCGCTGCAGAACCAAAAGTCTAGGGGGTGGAGTTGGACCTGATCCAACTCCTCCTACCTGGACGGAGTCGATCCAAAAGTCCA
The DNA here is from genome assembly GCF_027358585.1 of Pangasianodon hypophthalmus. Classification (NCBI taxonomy): domain Eukaryota; kingdom Metazoa; phylum Chordata; class Actinopteri; order Siluriformes; family Pangasiidae; genus Pangasianodon; species Pangasianodon hypophthalmus. The sequence continues at coordinate 21,464,899 of NC_069725.1, forward strand.
GGGGGTTGAGACAATTCAGAATATTTCAGGTTGGAGAAGTGTGTTGTTAAGTGTGTTGTTCCATGTTGATTAGGGTTATGGTTATGGGTAAGGGCTAGGGTTATAGAAGGAGCTGGATCAGGTCCAGCTCCACCCCTTGGACTGTTGGTGCTGCCAAATATCTGCCTGAAATAATTTTCCCTCCATTTAAGACATTAACGCCTCGCCCTCTCCATCTCCCAGCTGAAGTGAAAAGAGAGCACTCCTCACTTGTAAATCTGGCAGAAATGCTCACTCTGAGAAACACTACAGCTACAGCATCTCCAGAACTTAAAATTAATCTGTTTCATTCAAGTTTTTATTTGCATTTTTCTTGTTGATTGCAGAATTTTATCAAAGCATCCAGTTCTCTCTGAAAATCTGTAATGATTTTAGCTGATGCATAGTCAGCGTACCCCCACAACCCCCTCCTTCCCCTCCCAAGGGTGAGACACTGAGAGGCCTCCTTTTTTACCCACATATGGCATGTGATATTAAATTGCATATTAAAGTATGAGTCTGTAATTTTAACCCTGTTATAATCATATCATTTTAGAAAAAAAAAAAAATCATATGCAAAAATTACCCTACATGTGTTGTGTTTCAAGCTACTGTTTACTATTGTCCCATTCCATACATAAGCCCCGCCCCCAAGCAAAAGTGCTCGGCTCTGCCTCTTTTCCTTAAGAGGCAGCTCACAAGGAAGGCCTCCAGATCATTTTTATGTTCTGAAGCTCTGGGGTTAGATAAAGGGAAGATTGTTGTTAGTTGTCAGTGTTTTTTTTTTTTTTTTATTCCCCTCACAGGCAGCAGAGGGCGTTAAAAAGTCACAAACAACTCCTTTAAAGAGATTCTGAGAGAATCATTCCCTCTCCTTTTTTAAATGAATAACAGCCATGAATAACACAATGTTTACAAACCACACTAACATTTCACAAAATGAAGAAATGACATGGAGCATAAAGATAGACCAGAGCATTACGGAGATGAAAGACAGTGACAGAGAGGATAATCTGACTGTAATCCACCTCTGGTCTTGCTTAAGAGACAGACAGACACAAACACAGAGAGACATATATATAGAGAGAAAGATGCATGAGGTCCAATTCTGAGCAGAACTGCTTAGGATAGGCCGGTGTGACATAAATAGCACGGCATGGTCAAACATTGACTCTTCAGGATGTGAGACAGAAAGAAACTGCCAAAGACAGAGTGTTCTTCACCAAACCCTTTTAAAAATAACCAGAACCCACATTGCATCATTGATCCGGCTTTGGCCTCACATTTCACAGAGGTTTAAAGAGAACCGACTGATAGAAGTCGAAGACAGGGTGTGGTCCATCTTGTAATTCAGTGTACTGTCTCTTCATGTGATGTTTTCTAGGGCAGTGTCCTCCTAGCTGAGAAATGGTGTAATTTTCTAAGTATAGTGCTGGCAGAGAGGACTGATTCTCCAGCCTGCCAGCTTGAACTTGGACAGTGTTCCCTGATGGGAAGTTATTATAAGGACAATAAAATTCCTCACTTCATGTGATCATGTTTATTATGATGCTGTACTGATGCGTGCCCATAAGACACAGGAATATCCTGCTGTCTGACCACCATTTTGCTTATCATAATAAATATACAGAGATTTGGAAATATTGATTATATATTTTAAAGTAACCCAGAACTTTTTTAAAGTGATTTTTTTTTAAATAGCTAAAACCTTGTGGATAGCTGATTCCATTTATATAGATGCTAAACTAGCTAGCAAGCTAATTTAATAATGTTATATAGATGCGAAACTATCTAGTTAGCTAATGTGGAAAATTGTAGTTGTTATGGTATAATTGGAGATTTTTGGCTACTGGTAGATAAGTTGCTGAAATTTTTATATAAAATGCAAATTAAGTTTGTGATTGCACAAAATAAGCACAGCGGTTGCTGCACAACATGCTAATTATTGGAGAATGTAATAAGCTAAGCTGCAAAACCTAGCTAGCTAACTTAAATGATGATAGGGTTAAACAAAACTGTAGCTGTTTTGGTATATTTTGTGTATATGTGATAAGATGAGAATATTACAATCCAAATCAAGTTTGATATGCCACTTGAAATGCCACTTAACAAATGTGAGCTAATTTAATAGCAGTTAGCTAGCTATTTGGAATAACATAAAAATGTGGAGTGTTTTTCCCTTCTCTTTTTTTTTTCAAAACAAATATTCCCACAGTCAGTTTTTTTTTAAATACTTAACATCTTTTGGATTTTTAAAAAAAAAAAAATAGTTAACATCTTGTAGATGACTAATTCCATGACTAATTGTTTGGATAAAATTTGTTAACACAACTCTGTATAAAATCAATTTGAGTAGTGTTATATATGAGCTCAGTTTGTGATACAATGTAAACCTATGACATCTAATATGCAAATTCATAGAGGATGATGTGATAACTGCAAACTTATTAACCATAAAACCTAGATAGATAAATAAAGTTAGTGAGGAGCAAAATTGTAGTTGTTATGGTGTGGTATTTTGAGAGGTTTGGCTAAGTAAGGAACAAAACATGATAGGTGTGTGCTGTTATAGGGAAATAATCAGTGATGGGGTGATGTGATGTGGCTGGACACGCAGCTTTATTGGGACCCTAAAGTTGATTATTTTCCTATAAAAGCACCTCCTTGGTATTTATACAGCAGCAGTTTGCCAATTACAATTTCTATTTATTACAGAATGACACCTTATACTTTTTTATCCATTTATGGGTACGTTTCATGTTGTCCAAGAAACAAGTTAGTTCCTGTTCTCACTTTCATTACAGCAGATTTCCTCTCCAGCCTCTCTTTTCACTCTGTCTTGAAGTTAAAACACAGCTTGTCATGTTAGCGCTAAGCCAGAAAGTGATGGGATAGGGGGAAATAGAAAACAGAGTATGAAATACTGTCATTATACAATTCAGTAAAGTATGTTTCTTAACCTATGCCAGCTTTGCAGGAAGCCAGGGTCAGAGGGTCAGCAGTATTATAGCACCCCTGCAGCAGTTGAGGGTTTGAGGGTCCAACAGCGGTGGCTTGGCAGCAACTGGGACTTGAAATTTCAACCCTCAGATCAATAAGCCCGAAACCTCAAGTGCTGAGCCATCACTGCACATGCAGCTAAAATTAAAATAAAGTAATGACTTGTGTCCATTTTGTGTGCTTCTATCCCAGCCTGACCTCAGCCTTCTGAATCTAGCATGGAAAGTATTCAAGATAGCCCACATCACTGACGGTGCAGGACTGGTATGCATAAAAACGTGTTCACCTTTGAGACACAGGCATACAGCGATCACATGCAGGAATTAGCCAGGGTAATTTAGGCCCAAGAGAGTGTACTGCATATTATTAGTGGCGCTGACCTTTCGTCTCGGTGTCCATGAACCTGTGGCTGACTTGGCCACGTACCAAACGAAGCAGCAAGCTCAGGGTGCACTACATTTATAGATATCACACCACGATAGCTCTGCTAAGTGCAGGAATGTGACTACAGCAGTGTGTTTAAAGCTTTAATGTTCAGTGAGATCCCAGCTGTCAGCGATACCATCAACCAAATCCCATAAAATAATATGTGCATTGTACTATACTTTATTAATCATTGTCTTGTTATAAACGCAACACTTGATCAAAGTTGCTTTCATCTGTCTTCTATAATCTGGTGCTAAGTGTATCTCAGAAAATGTGAGATAAAGAGATTATCCTCTGTAAATCCCATTCAGAGTCTGAAAACCACTCGGGACCTGTTCACGCCTGCAAGGAGCTCACTTAAGCAAAAAGAGCGAAGCATTGGATTTTGTCCATTTTTTTACAAGCTCATGGAGGAATGTCACCAACAAATTTATTGCAAAGATGTACAAATGGTTGGTGATACAAGAATGTGCTATAGTTTTTAAGAATGGCACTCAAAATGTTTATCTTTGCTTCATTTAAGAATCTTAACGGATGTTGCTTCAAAAGAAAATCGCTCATCTCCTGGGATTTACACACAGATTTGAAAAAGACCAGGCGATGTTTTTCTAATCTTCAGCAGTCCAAGATTTTACCACTGTAGCCTCAGGTTCCTGTTCTTGGCTGCCAGGAATGGAACCCATTGCAGTTTTCTGCTGTTGTAGCCCATCCACCTCAAGGATCTTGTTGAAGGTTGTTGTGGGATGCTTTTCTGCTCACCGTGTTTGTAAAGAGTGGTAAAGTGTTCCAGTCTGGGCATTCTCCTCTGTCATCTCTCATCAACAAGGCATTTCTGACCACAGAACTGCTGCTCACTGGATGTTTTTTGTTTTTTGCACCATTCTTTAGAGACTATTGTGCATGAAAATCAAAGGAGATGAGTGGTTTTTGAAATACCTAAACCAGCACATCTGGCACCAACAACCACACCACGGTCAAAATCACTGAGATCGCATTTCTTCCTCATTCTGGTGTTTGATGTGGCCTTACCACCTTGAGGAGAACAACCTGATCCCTCTACACTGTGATGCTATCTCTTCCTTACACACTTCATCATGAGAGATAACATGAAAAACTTGCAGCCTGTCATGACTTTTAATGAACTCATACTTCCAGAAGCAAATGTCACCAGATGTTTTAGAATTGTTTTGAGTAATTATTTTGTCACCAAACCACTTCTTTAACTTCCAGCTGTACAGCTAGATGTCAGTCAGAATGTAAATAACATTTCAGGACATTACAGTATATATAACAGTTAGGTATAAATTACAGATATGAATCCTGCTTTCAATTTTCTAGCCCACTAGCTATGTTCTTTTTATTTTATAGCATAATCTGTTTAGGTATGCTTTTATAAAAGCTCTAATAGCCAGAATATGCACCCAATCAGCCAAATTCCTACTTTTTCATGGAGCTTACAGAAAGATTTGGCTAGCAGTTCGGTTGGTTCACTATGTTTTGGATGCACAAAATTATACGTTTATATTCTAGCTGCATGGTTTGAATTTTCATTTAGCATTAGGTTAAAGCTGGCTTGCAGAAAAAAAAAACAGCTATTAAATTGCAGTCATGGATTTGCGTACACTCTCCCTTCCTGTACCTCTCACACTCTTTCCCCTCCGTCTCCTCCTCTGTCACTCCGTCTCTCGCGCGCCTTTTCCCAACCCAACATTCCAGCTCAAATGCTTGCACCTTGACCCCTTTCCGCACTATTTGTGAGGAGTGGTTCTGGCCGGCGTGCTGTCTTGCTTATCGTCACTGTGAGGCCCGTGCAGGGTGTGTGTGTGTCTGTGTGTCTGTGTGTTTGTGTGTGTTTGAGAGAAGGAGAGAGAGAGAGAGAGAGAGAGAGACGTGGCCATTTTGTTAGTGACGTTGTGAAACACACAGCATTGATCAGGAACTGCAGAGTGATGAGACCCCATCCCATGCCATCCCTCCCTCCTCCTTTTGTTCATGTTTCTCTCCTTCCTTCAATCCTCCATTCTTTTTGCCCTCGTTTTCTCCTCCTATTCCAGGCTGTTGCATTTTGTTTTTCTCCGTGTCCCGTCTTTCACCCCTCAGTAATGACATAATTTTCTGCCTATTTTTTCATAGGCCTCAGAGCCTCTAAGATGACATGGTGGTTATTTTTTTAATAAGGTGTGGTCACAAATTTCTATATTGAGGCCATGAGTTAAGCTTCTCGAGATCTAACTTGTAGCAACTATTGTATTTTAAAATGAGTGAGACAGAGACATCAGTTGAATTAGACAATTGTGGTTACGGGAACCTAAGCGTGGAGACGACACTTTATACAATATTAAACTTCAATCTTGGAATGATGAATCTTGGAAAGACATGCTGGAGTCACTGCTGTTGCGACATGGATATATCATTAGAGTCACCTTCTCACGAATTCTCAAAGCGAATAGACTTGTTTATGTAATTAGCTGGCTCAAGTTACACAGTTCATGGCCATCTGTCATGCTGGAATCTCATGACAACAACATCATAATTCATTATTATACTTAGTTTGTGGCTGTGAAATATTAACCCATGGTCTCAATATATAAATTCGTGGCCATGCCTTAAAAATAAAAAACCACCATGTCACCTCTGAGGCTCCACAGGTCTCTAATCTAATCTTGCACACTAATTACTAATAACACCTGTTTTGTTTCAGTGTCCAATGAACTTTGAATTCTTTCTTAATGTTTCATTAGGGATGTAAGCGAATACGAAGACATTATTCAGAATGAACAGATAATACGTTCCAAACAGAAATAGACAAAAATGAGAGGCGCACTTGCCCAGGCGCAGCATATTATGCATTCTGAGATGCTTTTCTGCTCACTGTGGTTGTAAAGAGTGGTTATTTACCACTCTTAGTTAGTTACTTTAACCTTCCTGTCTTTTTTTCCTATCCTGATGTTTGATCTGAACATCATCTGAAGCTCTTGACCTGTTTGCATATCTGAGCAAGTGGTCAGATATGAAGTTTGCAGAACAAACAAAGACCACGTTTGTGATACATTTACAGCTTTCATTCATTCATCCTTAGTAACTGCCCGGTCAGGGTTGTGGTTTTAAATTAAGCTACTAGTTTGTTTATATTTTGGGAAATAGAATCAATGAAATTTGTTATATCTCAGGCAGGTACTAAGCAAAAATACTAATTGCATGAGCAAGATTAAAAACATTTTCATGCATATCTTTAGAACTTGAGTGAATCCCTTTTGGTTTAGGCCACACCCACATCAGGTTTAAATCCAAATACAGATACAGCTCCTAATAGTATTTTAATCAACAGCTTTTAATCGTACACACGGCATAGACGGCTAATGCTTAATGTCCTCCCTTCCCACTCTTCTTTTACCGTCCTCCACTTCTCACTCACTTCCAGTGCATTTTCCATTATCAATTATTTATGACCTAAAAATCCCCTGAAAATCTCTCATAGAGCTGTTTTCACCAGTAATTGCATGAGAAACTTGCGTTACTACCCCCTCTTGTGTGTACATCCATCAAAAGGTCAGTATCCCACATCAGTGAAAAGTGCACTGTATTGGCAATGTTTTTCTATAAGCAGCTTTCCAGGCGAGCTCTAAAAAAAGAACAAACATCCCAGGAATGTACATCTGAGAGTATCCCTACTATATGAGTTTTTTTTTTTTTTTTCCATGTATTGGCCTATGCTCTGGTGAACGACTCAACTATAGAAACTATAGTGTGGATGAATTCTCTTTCAACATTAACAAAATGGACCAGATGTCTGAATTCCTTTGAGAATATTATCTTATAGACTTATTATTATTATTATTTTTAATTATAATACATGGATATTCTGGTGCCTTTAGGAAAAAATGAAGAAGTAATTACATTCTGTAGTAATAAAACATTTAGTGTGTTAGGTTCTACAGATGTTTCTTCATTATTACAAGTGGTTAAATGTTCAGATATTAATATTAATAATGCTGTTGGTGATTCAATTTGGGTGCCATTTGTGTCCCAAAAGATGTACGAAAGGTATTTTAAACCTAGGTGAAGTGTCCTTCATAACAACATTTCAGCAATGTTTAAGATAAATAACTTACAACATAAATGACTCATCATAACTGCATTTTACCTTCAAATAAAATCATTAAAATACTTCAAAATGTTATGATTGATACATTTAATGTGTGAATCTATTTAGCATCTTATGCTTGAAACATTCTTGTCCATGAGTCATCCATTACAGGTTGTAAAAAAGTACATTTTAGTTGAACATTCACGCAACCCAGTTACTGGAACACATTCACTACGAGGAAATATTCGGAATATTCCAGATATTTGGATATCCGAATTTCCTGAAGATCACGAGAAGAAGAAAAGTTCTATCTTTTTTTTTCTTTTCAATTATATTATGAAATTGACTTTGAAAGTACAACCTAGTTACACAAATTATATATATAATTTTCAAGTAAATCATTAGAATGTCCTTAATGTCTTCATGCTATTAGCATGGATGCTAGTTAAGCACATTTTGCCTATTTGTGTACTAATTCTATGCTAAACAACTCAACCTGTTTCTCATGTTACTCATTTGTGTGCAAAATGAAAATGAAAGTTTTAAATGAAAGTTTTCTTAGATTTATAGTTGAGAAATAAAGTTTATTAGCCCTATACTGTGTATCGCCCCAGTGCAGAAGTCTTATGCACCCTATTTTTTTTTAGTACAAACTTTGTTATAGATTTTTATTTCATGACTTCTACATTATTGATTCAGTACAAAAACTTTTTAGATTTCCAAACATTAGATTTCCAGCACAAAAAGAGATGTTGCAGAAAAATGTTTGAATGTCAGTAAAGAAAGCAGTATATTACATAAGAGACACTTTTCAGAAAAAAAAGACATAATGAAGGCTGTTGGGTTTTGCCGCAGAAATAAAGAAGCGAGTGGACAGTCAAAGTCTCCAGAAGAACTGTGGCTGCTTGCAAGATGCTCAGTAACACTTACAGCTCATTTCCTTATAAAACTGCACACATTGTACCTGAAACTACTCTTTTTTTTAAAGCAAAGGATCATCTCACCAAATATCGACTTTGTTTCATTTATTATTGTTTACTGCTCTTTATAGTAATTTTTAATATAGAAACATTTAATTTCATTATTTTTGAAGTCGGCTTTGCTCTACAGCATTCCTTTGTATGTGCCTCAGATTTCTATACAATACTTTATTCTACAGTACAGTACAGTATTCTTTATTAACTTGTATGCCGACTTTTTGCCATCAGTCTCCTTCTTTGAGAGCCTTTGAATCCTCTCAGTAGCCTACCTTTCTGCACATTAGATTGGATCTCCCAGTGGTCCCATTTATCAGATTTATGGCACTCAGCTCTTCTCAGTTAAACAAAAGTCTTTTGTTTTACAGGTCCATGTCACCTGCATGAAATGTCCAGCTTTTATTTGCTGTTTCTTTCTCTTTAACTCTTAAATTAAATTTACCCTCTACATGCCCTGCATTGAACATGCTACAAGCATCATATCCTTGAAGTTCATACTTATCAAAGTGTTCAAAAACATGGAACCCACTCTGAAAAGCTTTCAACCTCTCTTATACGTTTTTCTACAATTTTCAATTTTCCAATGCAAGGACATACATCTGAGATTGTTTTCAATTTCAAATATCACCTGAATTCAGTGCATGTTTTTATTTAAAGATTTTTGTTTTCTCATTTTTTTCAGGAAACCTGTAAGTGGTTTGACCTTTATCCACCCTGTATTCTCAATTCTTCACTGATTCCACCTCATCCGTTGTCATAGTGACAGTATCCTATTTATGTGTGGTTGAATTTGTGAAGGCGTTGGCCTCCGCTGCTGTCCGGGCTGCACTCTGTGCCCTCCGTGTGACTTTCCTGCAGTACCTTCAGTCAATGTTTCTGGCCAACCTCCTCAGAAATGCTCAGTGTCATTGTTATGATATATGTGTGGCAGCCTGGGAAAAGTCTTGACATGGTCACATTTTATGCTGTATATTCTGAAAACAACAAGCTTTTCTGAAACGAAATGAAAAAATTCTCTTTTGCGCAGAAATAAAGTTCTAGCATTTTACCCCCAAAAGTTGCATTTAATTTAAAAATTGCCTTTAAAGATTTAATTCTAATTCCACTCAAAGAAGCTCCGCCTACCTTGACATTTTCATATAACATAATCTACTTATGGCAAAAACAAAATTAGTGCTGCATTTTAAAGAATTCTACATTTATAACAGGAAATAAATTCTCACTTTGATTATCAACATCGTCTGCATCAGTTTCTGTCTCATCACCTGAGGTACAAATCACTCACCATATTTAAACACGCGTCTCATTGTCTTCTGTCTGGCTAGCTAAATTTCTTGATATTAATGTCTTTTTATTACATTATTTAAACATTGTAAAACATTGTAAGTGCTCTTCTCTGTTTTGATGATGAAGTGACAGCGCAGGAGCACTGCGGACATTTTAACAGCTGGGATCTCATTATAAAATGAATTGATTAGGATTATGTCCATTTTGCTATATGTAACTCTTCAACAACTTGATCAAAGCCTGGCATTCACTGTGTGAGGAAATCACATATAGCTAGCAAGGTTTTAGGCATCTTTAGGCAAACTGAAGAAGAAAGAAAGAAATTGTAGAAATATACTTTTGGTAGAAAAACTCAGTTTTGGCACAATTCTTCACCATTTGTGGCTGTTTTTACAGAATTCAGATGCCATCTGATGGGTTTTCCTAGACCACCACACATCCTGATAGGAGGACTATATAGAATTGTAATTTTCAGCATTCATGGCAATATATATGTAAGAAAGCAACATGTTCACCTATGAACAGCTTATTTTTTGCCTGGCCTTTTTTTGTAATCCAATACCTGACCCTTGTCACACCCCTGGCTCACCTTGAATGCCTTCCCAAGTGGTGCTCCAAAACAATATTTAGTTTAGTAGCCTAATTATTACCAGTATAATTGTAAGCTAGTATTTGTACACATCCATAGCCTAATGAAAATGAAATGTGTGTACCAATTTGAAAAATGGACTGAATGTATGACTAGAGTATCCGCTGACACGGAAGTGTGTGTAGTCCAACTAATGGGCAACAGCTCACCAAATCAGATTACAAACGGAGAGAGGTATACTTGCCTGACATAGTCCTGAGAATGTCAGCATCATTAATGGTAGCATGTCAGTTGCTAAAGCAAGCTGGCATTGCTCACCACAAAGTCCAGCATTGTCAAGCTTCAGTAGCAGCAGAATGCAAGCACTTGGATATCGACAAGCAAGAAGGTCACGCTATTCCTGCCTTGAATATTCAATTCAAACTCATTCATCCTCACCCACAGTCACAGATTTTACTGTGATAGGATGCACCAACTGGAAGCATGCAGTGCAATGTGGCAAAGCAGAGAATAAGCAGGATACGTCAAGGGAGGAGATGCATGCACATGAGTATAAACAAATTTCCATTTGTTAATGAAAATCAGCTGAATTGACACTTCCTGACTGTCAGAATAAAAGAGCAGTGCGAAAGCTTTAACCAGAAAAACCTCAACAACACAAACCATCTGTCCATTGTTTTAGCCATCAGAATTGTTTGAACATGTTGTGGTTGATTTCTCTACAAATTCTGTTCAAGGGAGAAACTCTGACCAAATTTACCAGTGCTGGATCTTGTTTTTACAGCTTCCGATTTGCTACAAACATTTGATGAAATATAAACCCCTGGGGTAGATGTGCATGATGCCACAGCAGAGCCACAGGTTTAGGTTCATTGCATACATAAAATTAAATCTTATGCATAAAATACTCATACATCTCGATGTTGAGTGCTGCCTCATATCCCCAGGGTTCGATCCTGAGCTTGGGTTACCGTCTGTGGAGTTTTGCATGTTCTCTTTGTGTCCTTGTGTGTTTTCTCCAGGTTCTAAGGTTTCTTCCAACCTCCTAAAAACATACTGGTAGGTGAATTGGCTTGTGCATGTGCATGGTGCCCTGCAACAGAATGGCATCCCATCCACGGTGTATTCCCACCTCGCTCACGATGTTCCCAGGATCCACAATGGAGTCCTCTGGTGAATGAAGCTGTAAACTCTATGGTACTTTCAGATCTATGGATCTTCAACATTCCTGATGGTTTCCCAAGTGAAAATCTTATTCGATCTTACAAATGCAATCATTGTGGAGACAGATTACATAGTGGACAATCAATTCTTTGTAAGGAGTAGGGGTGTAATGCAAGACCACCATCTGAAACATCGGTTTGGTGCTCCAAATATCTGTATATGTTTTTGGATGAAAGAGGTGGGCATGACCTAATTTTTCTTTTTGCCTTTTAACTTAAGTTAAATATGAACCCTATCCCCATGCCCCAAAAACACTGAAAAAAAAAAAAAACATGCAGAAAAGGTAGCAGTGTCAGTATGGTGTGTGAATTCTGGATCTGACCGTTCCTCAACCTCAGCTACATCACTCTAGTTCATAACTGGTCTCAACTAGAGATCTGCGTGGAATTTTTTTTAAATCCTATTTGCGCAGTTAGTGTTTTTTTGTCCCTGCCCATGACATATACTTTATTTTATAATGAACATATATTTTAGAATGAATTAAGTTGCTTGTTTTCCAAAATATAAACAAACTATTAGCCTAATTTAAACCACCACAACCTAGTACCTCCTATTCCTGTCTGTTTTTGTATCTGTTTAGAACACATTATCTGTTCATTATGAATAATGTATTTGTCTTCAGAAACCTCTCTAGCAAGCAAGGAGCCATGGAGGAATCTTCTTCCCAGATGAGAGGAAATGAACAAATGAACAACCTCTAAAACAATTACAAGACTTGGAATGACACCAGGTGTATTGACACCACTTAAACTTGCATTGATTTTCAGTGACACTACAGCACTTTGTGAGAATTCATGTTTAAAACTAAAGAACTTTCTCAAACTGCTGATGCAGCATGCTTTATTGGCACGAGACCCATTTAATCCAACAGGAACGTGTGTTGGAGAAAGACAACCAGGAAATGCAAGGGTAAGTGGAAAGACCTTGTACTAAAAAGCAATGCTGGACAAGTAGAGACACTATGTTTAACTACAATTTCCAGCAGTGTGATGGTCCTTTTTAGGTTTTCAGGATCACCCTATAGGTTATAAAATGTGTGTGTATGTGTGTGTGTGTGTGTGTGTGTGTGTGTGTGTGTGTGCGGTGTTTTAAATAAATAAAACAGAGTGAACTGACCAAAATGTGATACTTAGCACTGCTGCAGTTTTGCTGCATTCTTTTAAGAAACAGGAGATACAAATCTTAAAATGTTAATGCATCATAAGATATAAGAACCAATCATATTCGAGTATGCAAATGAAGGCAATGAAACACCAGTTTACCAGGGGAAGGAGGTGGGTGTGCAGGCGTGGAGGTGTTTCCAGCTTCGATTTCTGGATTCTTTGATAAGGTTAAGAAAAAAAAAAAAAAAGAAAAAAAAAACCCTTAAGGACAAGGATAGAGTGATTGATATATTTAAGATGTATAAATAATGAGAAGTGTATTTAAAAATTAACATTTTGTAAACCTTTTTTCAACCTTCAACCCATGTATGTAAAATAACTCAGAGACACATACACTTACTGCTCACTTTATTAGGAATACCTGTACACCTGTTCATTCATACAATTATTAAGATTGGAAAAACATTAACTCAACTTTTTCTCATCTTCAGCTGTCCAGTTTGCTCACTGTAGCCTCAGATTCCTGTTCTTGGCTGACAGGAGTGGAGCCCGATCTTCTTCTGGTCTACTGCTGTTGTAGCCCATTCTCCTGAAGGTTTGACATGGTGTGCATTTAGAGATGCTTTTCTGCTCATCATGGCTGTCAGGTGGAACCAGTCTGGCCATTCTCCTCTGACTTGACTTCTCTGTAACCCTCGTTTTGGTCACATTGTGCTCTGCAATATATTTTCCTGAGGTAATTACAGGTAGTGTACATTTCCATCGGAATGTGTTGGCCTATAATGGGCTTTATGTACAGAGCAAACTGGCTATTTTGTTATTCTTGTCTAATAATATTTTTGTGTGTTCATTCATTATTCATCATTACAAAGCATGCTCTTCAACACATTTTTATCACTGATTTTTTGTTCACTTCCTAAGAAACCACACACACAGCCATTTGTTATGTATGACAGACTGTGTGAAAGTGTTATGGTGTTTTGCCACACTCTCTGTCAGAGCTGATTCAGTGCAGTGGAGCTGATATTCAATTCAATTTCATTTATATGGCACTTTGAAGAATGGATATTGTCACAGAAATGTGCTTATAGATTTAGAGCACTAATGAGCAAGCCAGAGGTGTCGGTGAGAAGAAGAAATTCAATAAGGAGGAAACCTTAAGAGGAACCAGACTCAAAAGGGAAACACCTGATAGTGGGATCATTACAGTATACAGGTGTAGAGGAGAGACAAACAGTACTGTTGAAAGGATATTCAGTATGAACAGATTGTGAATAAGAGTCTTGGAATGAGTACAGGACAGTCTTTATGATTACAGCAGCAGGTCTTAGGAACAAATCTATTCTAGGTGAGATTATCCACTGAAGCAAGGGCAGACATTCATTTTGGGAAATGCAAATATTTAGGGTATCCATGTGGCACCATCCACAGCATCAGATGGAGAGTTACAAGTGTAGAAAACTTGAAGCAGAAGGTTTATATTATTACACTCATTCTAATACGTTATCATTTCTATAGTAAACTTGCACAGGGTATTGTGGACGTTCTACATAAACAGATTAAAAATATGCGTAATCATTAATATGGTGAAGTTGTTGTTGTTAGGAGATGTTTATTTGACATTTTTGGAAAGGAGTCTCCAGTGTCAGCACTTTGCAACCATTAGAGGTAAAGCTGTAACTTTCACTTTTCCTTCACAACAGAGGGCTTTGCGGTTTTCGGTTTCTTAGTAACATGACAAGCTGCTTTTCTAGGCAGAAAGACAGAGACGCTGGAGAGACGTCAGTAAATGACTGATTATAGCTGCTACAGCATAAGTCATCACAGGTATCATTTAGTGTATTTTGTGTATCATTTGTGGATGTTGAACAACATTAAAAGTATAAGAAGAATAAAGCACTTCAGGATGTGCTGTTGTTGGAAATTAATCAACTTTGTGTTGCATTGCAGCATCCTATCATTGAGTAACTTCTTATAAGAGCATACCCCAAGGGTTTTATTCCTTACTAATATGATTGAATTAGCATTAGTTCATTAGAAATAAAGGACAATCAGGTGTAGGTGGTGCGACGCAGTAAGGTCAGTGTGCTCCTAACAGTTTTTAAAGAACACTTTCTGTACCTTACAGTCTATTTATTTCTTTTGTGTAATGTCACTTTATCTGTGGCGGTGGCGGAGAATCACGGCATGGTGCCTGTGCTAATTTCCCTCCAGCGCTTTCCACTCATCAAACACATTCAGTGATAAAGATAGACAATGGCATTTACACTGGGCCCTTCTTTTCACCCGCTGAGACTCGGCAACAGTTCTGCAGCCCACGTCCCTTCACTCCCACACACACAGTGTTGGTTTTTCCAGTTGAACGGAAGGATGGTGAGTCTGAAGATGGAGAGACAGCCAGTGAATGGTGCTTTCTCCACTGACGTGTTAAACACCTAGGAAACACGAACACTCAGCTGCTAACGTGATTTATGCCACCCAGGAAGAAGGACAGATGATATAGGAGCAAATAATTTGTCTGTGTACAGCATGAGACAGCGGTATGATCATGGGTTCTGTGTGTGTGTGTGTGTGTGTGTGTGTGTTTGTGCACACATGTGTGTATGTGGGCGTGCTATGCAAGCGATAGTGTCTCCAATGTGAGACAACAATCTGCCTCCACACGTCAGTCACCTCTTCCTCTAGGCCTAGGTTTTAGCATGCACACACACACACACGCACATTTGTCTTCAAATGAAGACTTATTACACTTACAAATATGTAAGTAAAGGTAAAAGACCTTTTGTTGTTGTCCCTCACAACAACCTACCTGTATGTTTGAAGTAAATAATTCGATACATTTTCATGTTTTCATGCATTAACGCATGAATCCATTTAACATCCCACAAACATTCACTCAACCTTGTTACCTGAAATACTTGGAATATTCCAGATATTTGGCTATTCAAATTTCCTGTACATCATGGAGAGAAGGAAACTGAATAAAGCCAAACACAATGCTGACTAGCAAACTGCTAATATATGGAGAGATATTCTCACTCTTCTTATTTCGCCACCACCGTGCTTCTTTCTGTTCTGACTGCTCAGTAAATACTACAGAATGGATGGGAAAATGAAAAAAATAATTTGAAAGTACATTTTTAGAATGTCCATAATGTCCTCATATCATTAGCATGGATGGTAGTGAACTGCATTTTGTCTGTTTACTAATTCGATGCTAAAACATCAAATCTGTTACTTGTTTAAGAGCAAAATGCAGCCAGTCAGCAAAGAAATCATGTGAAAAATGAGAGATTGTTGTCTGAGATGGGGGAACACATTCTGTAAATGCATGTTTTCTTAGATTCAATTTGACTAAAAAGGATTAAAAAAAATAATAATATAAAAAAAAACATTTTAAGAGTTAAAAGAAGTTAAGTTGCACCGCTATCATGATGGCCCTGGTGGCATTCTTAGACTCTGAGCATGAGGATATGTTTTTGACTGAGATTATTTATGTAAGTCACTTTAGATATGAGCATGAGCATAAAATGTAAATGACTGTCAGTTAAAGCACAGTCACACACACACACACACACACACACATTAAGGCATGAAATGGTAAATCATTACACAAGTGAGCATATGTTAAGCCTGACTTTCACTGTAATGTATCCTTGCATTGCTTTTTTGTCAGACAGGCAATGCTCCACTAATTCTCTCTCTCTCTCTCTCTCCCTCTGTCTGTCTCACACACACACACACACACACTCACATAAATCTTTCATGTCCGTGAAACTCACATGTCTGTGCACATGCACTTGAGGGTTGAGGCAAAGAGATACACACATCCTGGAAGAGGAATCTCTCTCTCTCTCTCTCTCTCTCTCTCTCTCACACACACACACACACACACACACACATATAAACACTAATCAGTCACATGCATTTGTGATTGCAAACTGAATGTCCATAAGTCTGGGCAAAGATCACTGAGACACTCCTCGTACACAGGATGTTATTCCACAGGGGGTCACATTGTTCAGTCATAAGACAAGAAACATTAAACACAGTCATTTCATTGCCTTGTCCACAGTATTACAGGAACAAAATGTTATGCGATAACAATTTTACAACTTGTACACCTTTTTAAGTGGAAATAATTTGTGTAAATGTGTATAAACATGTAAAATCATGCTTATGTTGCAATATTACCAGCCAAATATGACACCCTGTTATCATTCACATGTTTACTCCGATATAGATTATATAACTGTGTAATTACAATCGTTTAACATCAATAATAAACCATTTCAGGATTATATGCATAAAAGTGGTGTATAGTTTTATGTGACTTCTTTCTTTTTTAAAAAAAAATAAATAAATAAAACTCTCATACTGATCATCTTCTTTTTGAAATAAATGGCTCTGGTCATGTGATCAATTACATCACCCACATAAGAATGTGCAGATGAAATCAAAGCAACCTGTAATTTCATTTATAGCTCACTTTTGCAGAGGAACATGCCTGGGGGGGAGGTTTACTTTTTTTCTTGTGGAACAACAATACAAATGCAGCCTTAAAAGTACTACTGATCTTTAAATGCTTTCTTTTCTTTTTTTAAATTAACTAAAAAAGTAAACGTTTGAGAAATCCAATTTGGGATGCAAACACACTAAGACTGAAATATCAGCCATTTCTATTTAAAACCTTCTTGAACTTCTTGTAGATTGGAGGTTGGATTGCCTTAATGCAACATGCAATATGCAAGAGAGCTGAATAGACTCAAAGAATAAGATTAAAATAGTCCAGGTGAATAAAAATTGAGGTTCAGGGACCAAGTGCAATAACCTGCTGTCACGTGATGCAAAGATTTTCCTGGTGCCTGGAATAGTCATTATTTTTATTAAATGTTATATTATTTACAAATAATAGAAAATATTGAATCACATTCTAGGCATCCTTTTTCATTTTTAGCTTGCGCTTTTTAATGATTTAAGATTATTTATATTATGTACAAATGTTCTTATAAGGAAGCAAACTCTCTGCGGCTTATTTATTTATTCATATATTTATATATTTACAATATCACCAAGTTCATAAGGACTGGATTGTTTACCTCTTCGCTGGCTAGAGGATGACGTCAGGACACACCCCTAAACGTGTATGCTGGTGTAGTCAGTGGAGTTCCATTCGCCCAATCCGAATCGAGCTGTCATCCTGGCGGACCAATCCGCGACGAGGGCATTCACAGAGGTTGGCTGTGATTGGCTGCCGGTGAGAGAGGGTATGTCGACACGCAGCGCTGCTGAGCCGAAGGGCGGGGCATAGCCGAGTCGATGATGTCCACCTCTTTGGTGGTTGACGAGTAGAGAAAAAATTACATATATATGTATATACACCCATTTTGTGTGGAATTAACGTTGAGTTTGAAGTGAAGACCAGTATTTGGATGGTTCGAAAGTCAACTCGGATCTCCCCTGGTAACGTATACTTTTATTGTGCTGTAGTTTTTCATGGAGAAACGTTTGACCGAGTGAGTTTGGCGTGTGGCGGAGCTCCCAGTGCAGTTCTGCTAAACGGCTAGCCATGCTGACACACATAAACACTGCTAACGTCCACACTTACACACTACCGCACTTCGTAGTGCGATGGAATAGTACGCTCATTACACTGGCCCACTGTTTGTGTACACTCTGTAGTGCGGTAGTGTGAGTTAACAGTCCTGTTAAGCAGAAAGCGCCTTAGTTTCGTTACTGCTACAAAAAATGCGCCAGGAAACTTGTCTTAGGTGTTTTTTTTTTAGCTTTGCTAGCTTTTCTGTTGCACAAAACAGATCTGAAAGTCCAAATAATCTCTCAAAACACTAAAAATGGACGAGCTGCTGAGGACTGCACTGTTTTACTGTTTTAAGTTAGCTAGTTTTGATTTGCTAATTAATTAATGTGTATAGAGTGATGTACGGCTATACATCACTCTGACAAAGTGTTATTTCTGTATAAATATGTTTGGAAAACTTTCACAGAGTTGCCTGGATACATTTTGGGCAACTTGGAGCCCTAGGTTCAAGCAGCTGCAGGTAGGACAGGAGCAGGCAGGCAGGCAGGAGCAGGCAGGCGGGCAGAGGAGCCGTGCAGCGGGGCTTCATCCCAAACAGATCCATAACCCCTTCCCCATGCGCACTCTGCGCGCTCTGAAGTCATCTTCTGGAGACCCTTAAGTAGTGCACTTTATCTCCTAAAAAGAGCTGTTTGGAATTTAGCCATTTTTTCTCCATATGTGGGCTTTGGCTGTTTCTGAAATTATTTATTATTTATTTTATTCTCAATAATATGAATGAAAGCAGTTGTGTTATTGCATTCCGTTTGGTTGAGTGAAATGTTTTTAAAGTCGAAAATTAGTCGTTTTTATTAAAAAACAAACAAACAAACAAACAAAAAAGGACTCAAACATTGCAGTAACTGATAGATATTTAGAAATAAGCCTCATAAATACACAACTGTCTCAAGATTTGATTTTTTAAATATGAATGTATCAGTATTTATGCCTTTCGTCTAATAAAAACACATGAAATATTATTAACTTAAAAAAAATCACAAACAAAATTTTTTTCCCAGCTATTTGAATCTCTTTGATATTGCCATGACAAAAAAATTGGCCTTTTTAATAATTTTAATGCAGCAAAGTTAGTTGAATTTTTTTATACTGCTCACAGCTATGACCAAAGTCACACCGGATGATCATTTAAACCAAATGTTTGAAATGTTATCATGAGAATCATACAGAATTTGTTTTTACACTCAGGCAAAGAAAATAAAAAGCATAATTTATTTTCAGTTTTACTTTTTTTAAGTAGTTAGATTGGATAGCTAGATTCGACATCATGTTTCCTATAAAGACGATATAAATGTGTAATTACACTCATATGCTCTTACATGCAACAAAACGCTGGCATAAGTTTTATCTTATGTCCCCCGATACAGATCGTCTTCTTTCTCAAGTGCATGTCTGACGTAATCGACTCTGGTCATGTGACCGATTACACCACCCACATAACAATGTGAAGAGGAAACGCAACGCAAGACAAACCTGCAATATAGTTAATAGCAAATAACTTGCTTAGGGAAAAATAACTTTCTGGATTTGTAATGCATTTTAGTTCACCCATCTGACAACACGTTAAATAGATTCTCAGTCTTCAGTCAGGATAGTAAAGTCACTTCGTAAAGGTATGTTTATGTTCTAATTATTATCCGATAACTTTAATGACGTTCCTCTAATTAAAAGTACAAAAGACGTTCTCTTGTTAAACATAATTAAACCTCAGTTTAATACTGTTTTCTGAGCATACAACAGGGGTATATTTAGTCCTTTCTGTTCTTTAAGTGGTTCTGGATGTAGGAAAGTTTTTTGCATGTTATTAAATGTGACATTGTTCCATGTATTAGATCTTTTTAAGTATTAAATCAATAGCTAAAGTTTGGCAAGAACTGAGAACACTCCATGTTGTCCATATTATCCACCTGTATACCATAGCGCTGTTGAATTCTCCATTCTGATTGGTCAGAAGGTGTCAATTATGTTTCCGGGTATTCCGTATATTCCGTTGTAATACTTTCCCGTTTCTGTAGTAACAGGGAGTTCACAGGGACTACACTTAAATCGATTAAAAATAAAATGTGTTATTGTAGATATGGTGAAGCTTTCCCAACATTTAGTGTAGCTTTAAATGGATAAAAAGTACAGCATGTCGCACTTTTATAAAACATCATAATCAGTGCCAAATTCCTGTGGTATAAGAGGAATAAAACACTTCAGGATGTGCTGTTATCGGAAAACTTTATGGTGGTGACAGGAACTCCACTTTGTGTGAGGCCGTATCTTGTTTCCCCGTCATTGATTATTTTCCAATAACAGCATGCCACCAAGTAGCTAGCTTATAATCTAATGACATAATATGATTATCAGAATAAATTATGTCACAATTAAAAAAAAAAAATATGTTTTTACAAACTCACTAGAAGCTGCTGATGTGGTGTTAAAATTTTGTACTTAATTTTTAAAAGTGTTTATTTATTTTTTTTACAGTTTTCTAATTATTTTCTTCTTTTCAGTGTTAACTATTTATGTAGTTATTTATTTAAAAAATGTAATCTTCTCTTCATTGAATACATAAAAAAATTTAGCATGTTTCAAAATTTTTAATTAAAATTTTTTATTTTATATAGACATAAAATAAAGTGTTATCAAACCATTTTTTTTGTTTGTTTGTTTTTTTGCTGGCAGTTTGTGAGCATACTTCACCTATACATCGAGATAAATGTCACTTATCGTAGAAATGCCTGCGAGAACCGTGAAATCATACTGTTGTCATATCAGCCAGTGTTTTATTCCTTATCTGTGACAATTCTGCCTCTTTTTATAGAAGCGCAGCAAAGACAATGAAGCTGTGATTGCAGCTTGAATCTCTCGCTAAAGTTTTGACCAGAGAAGAAGGAGTTTTGCTCCATTGGCACATCGGGTGTTTGTTTGTCGAGCAGTGTGCGGTAACCTCTGATCCCTGTGATGTAACTCTGCTTGTTTGCATCTCCGCAAAGTTTTTGGCTGCGCGCGGGGTTCCAGTTTGCATTGTGAACAAACACACACACACACAGACATACACACAGACACAGGTACAGTCACTCCGATGCAGTAACACACGAATTGTGATCTTACACGCTTTTTTCGAGCTTCTAGAGCCGTTAAAGCGGTTGGAGTGTGCAGACGTAAACAGGAATCAGCGTGGGCTCGTGTGCAGTCCTGGCACCAGCCGAGCAGGAGGGGATGTGGCAGCTCTGGCATTGCTCACACTCCTTAACCTGCGTTTACGCACTGATTCTAATCTGCTCGTTTTATTTCTTTTTCTGCCCAATGTGTATCAGATCTTTTCCTGGAAGCAGGAAGCAATTAGGTCTAATCAGCCCGTTCCTCTTCTAACCGGAATTCATTTCTGCAGTCTTTTATGCAAACCTTCACCACATGTTCGATAACGTGGTTCAATCTATAAACCTCAGCAAGGGTCCGTGTACAGAAAGGAAATTTGATTTGATTTGATTTGTTTTGATTTGAACGTTTTGCCGTGTTGTTTAAATGAATAGCCTTAAGACTTAAGACTGGAACAAAAGAGTTGAGTTGGGAGTCACGTTTCCTGGCCTTCCGTACTGATAAATTTCATGCTGAAATAACAGCATGAAGTAAAAACAAAAAAAAAATGTTTAAAATAATAATAATACTAAAAATACTCTTCAGAATACACAACAGCAATAGAATAGAGATGGCACGATACCACTTTTTTTCCTAATACTGAAATTGTGACTATAAGTTAATATCTGATATTATTTTCTTTAAAAGTTCTACTAAGTTTTAAAATGATAAAAAAAAAAAAAAACAAGAAAATGGAACCACAGGAAAAATACATAACTAAAAACATGACTTACACAAAACTGCAGCTTTCACAAAACAATCACTTGCATTGTAAAGTATAAATGTAATAGAAATGAATCCTAACCCAAAAAAAAAAATACCATCAAGTCTCTTTATATGTAAACATTTCCTGTTCCAAAAAAAAAAAACCTTAAGAGACTTAAGAAAAAAAAAAGTCTAATTCTTGGAAAAAAACTCTAATTCTTGGAAAAGTTTAATTCCAGTCTTTTCCATTTGTTACAGGATTGGATCAGATTTTTTTTCTCGGATATCTCATCCACCATTTTGTCTGGTCCTGGGTATCGGATCGATGCTAACCCTACACAGCAATTAGTTTGTAGTTTCATGTTGAGGTTTTTCTTTTTGTTATGTCTCCTGCTTTTACAGAAATGCAAGACTGGAATTAAATAATAATATTCTTCTGTGAACGGAACAGCTTTCAGTCGCTAGACAAACACATCTATGAGTCATGCATCTTTTATTTCGGCTACACAAAGTTCCACACTTCCTTGAAAAACCTTTATAAGAGCTGCAAGCATTCATTATTTTATCGACTATTCATTATCGACTAATCTCTCGAAAGCTCTCTTAGTGAAGTATGAGCGTTTATGCTTCTAATCATATGTAAAACTCAGGAAATTGACTTTTTAAAATGTGATTAATTCCTGCTGGAGTTGCTGAAATACTTTACTGTATTTTGTGCTCAGTCTCATACAGTCAGTTAAGTAAGGAATAAAACACAATCAAGGCATGCAGTTAAAGGAAACTAATCAATGATGCAGTGGTGTGACGAGGCCCAACATGAAGCAAGTGTTTTAGTCCGTTTATACCACAGCAATGTGCAAGTTTTATTTATTAAAGAGTGACACATTTATACTATTTTTTCAGTTTGTAGTTACATTTAACTATCTAAATTGTTGCGGATCATCCAAGAAACAAGATATTTCCTGTTATCACCTCTCTTTTCTCTCTGGAAGCTAATTGGACAAAAAAATTCAGAGTGTCACGTTAACAAGAAACCACATAGTGCAAATTCCTCCATCGTGAAGGCTGAAAACTGACTATTACAAAGCGCTGACACTGGAGACTCCTTACAAAATTTGCTAAACAAATGTCTCCTCATAGAAAAGTTCCCTTGTAAGTTGTAATTAGAAAAATACCAAATTATTAAAACGAGTGTTTTAATACAAACCTCGCAGACGGAGCTATTGTCAGAGCTGAATCAGCACCTTCTGACCAATCAGAATCGAGAATTCATCAGCATGGTGGTATACATTTTGGTATGTCAGCATTGCGGTGCTCCCTCATTTTTCCGTATTCATATAGTGGAATAACGTAAAGGTGCCTTTTGCGTGGTTTAATAAACTGGAACATTCATAAGCATTTATTAAAACATTTTCTCTCCACAGTTCTCCGTCGCACAATGAAAATCTTTGTACATTTTGCGTTTGCTGCCTTTATCTCAGACAGACACAAGGCTCTGGAAGGCGAGATTTTCATACTGTGCATTCATTCACATTGTAAGTGACAGCTCAAATTAATAACCTGTATTAACATCTCAAAAAAAAAAAAAAAAGCTCTGAGTTTGGTTCTGCTTCACTTACTGGAGGTTTTATTTTTTGTTAATTCAGTGAGCAGTTTACTCTTTAAAGGGGCAATATGGCAAAAATATCAAATTATCAAAAATATATTAAACTTTCATCCAAACTGTGTTTAAAAAACAGTGTTTAAAAAACTATGAAAAATGGAGTATACAAAAATTAAATGGGAAAAAAAATTACATTCTAGTAATATATTTATAAAAAAGCTTTATTTTTAGATTCAGTGCAAAATTTCAACATTAAATCCGTTATTGTTGTTTTAAAAGAAAGAGAGAGGGGGCGGGGTCATTCTGAAAGAGGCCGTCAGTATAGAAGTGTTTCATCATAAGATAAAGGTCATCACTTAGAAGAAGTGTAGGATTGATTTGCAGTGATGCTGTTTTTTTTTTTTTTATTTAAATTGTTGATTATATTATTTGATGTAGAAAATCCAGCATAATGGTATGAAATGATCCTTCACTACAAATATCATATTGTTATGTGGCTGTTAAGAAGAATTATCTAATAGTGAATGAAGTTGTCTATACTCTTAGGAGTCTATTTAAGTTGATTTTTTTTCTTGTTTTCTTCCAAGACACGTGACACTAACTGTCTTTTCAAGCTGCTATGTTAAAGGGCAGTGTAACACACTTGGGGAAAAGCGTTATCTGCCCTCTTCCGCATACACAAGCTCCCAGACACCCACGATTGGTTAGTGTCGTTCTGATTGACAAGGGAGAAATAGTAAAGCCGTCCCGCCCACCCAGAGAGCTCCCTTTTTATTCCAGCACTTTTCAACCACAGAACACATTAGGTCCAAATTCGAAGATTTGATTTAAGTGACCCAGCTAATAACTATAAGAACTCAATAATAAGTAGCTTTGATAATGGTGGGTTTTGATTTTCACTACTGTAAGAAATTAAAAAGATTGTAGATCCCCTGGCTATGCTTCACAGACCTCACTTTAAGAACCACAGCCGTAAAGGTCTGTGGCCTGCACTGGAGGTGTTTATGCTTGCGGTTTGCTTGTGTGACTTGATCCCAGATAAAGATTTTTTATTAAATTCAGCGTGGTTTATTAAATTCTCACTATATGTACTGTATGTTGTAGTGTAAACACTTGTGGCCCCCGTTACTAATACATGCTGTTGCATTTACAATGTGCTCATTAGACTTTTTTTATTTGAGCACATTATGTCCAAACGTTCCACGTGGAGGACCTCCCGTGTTCCCTGGAGATGCCAAGGTAACACCATGTTTTGCCTGACTCTTTTGCGTCTTCCCGTTACTAATTAGCCCAACACGTGACAGCATCCAGCAGAGATCTCACTACTCACCTCTTCCCCTGATGGGGTGCTGGTAATGTTTTTTTTTTTTTTTCAAATCCCTAAAAGTGTTTTATGATGGTGGGCCTCCAGACCTGCCCTGTAGTAGGTGACTTTATGAAAAGGGCTTAATGGCTTCCACATGGAAAGAGCAGCTATTTGCGGGATTGTGTAAGTGGAGGCTTGGTGTTGGTATGGCGCTAAAAAAGAAAAGAGCTAAGGTTGAGTTTGGGGGATGAGGTCACAACTTGGGACGCTGCATGGCAACAAAACAAATGCCAAATATTAAACATGTCCAGAGGTTTGAAGTAATAAGGTTATACTTTATTATGTTACTGTAATTGAGTATATTTTTTAAGTATCTGTGCTTTCCTTGAATTTTTCTTTTTGACCCTTACTTTCAGCATTTCCAAAGGAAAACTTGCTAGTCTGTTACTTTTGAACATCACTACGTTTCACTAGACTGTATTCATGCTACAACGTTCTACAGCTTCCCAAAGGTGCTCTGTTGGTTTCAGGTCTCATCACTGGGGAGGTCTTTGACTCGATGTCATGTTCATGTAGCCAGTTTGAGATGACTCATGCTGGAAGTAGCCGTTATAAGATGAGTAAATTGTGGCCACGTGGTCAGCAGTAATACTCAGATGGCATTCAAACAATGCTCAGTGGGTATTGGTAAAGGGCTCAGTGTGTGTCAAGAAAACATTCCCCACACCATTGCACCACCACCACCACCACCACCAACTTGAACTGTTAACAGAGCAGGTTGGATTCATGGATTCTTGCTGTTGATGCCAAATTCTGACTACCCTGCAAGACTGATCAGACCAACTATCCTCAACTGTCCAGTTCAGGTGAACTTGTGCCCACTGTAGCCTCTTGTTCTTGGCTGAGAGGTGTGGAACCTGATGCGGTCTTCTGCTCTTGTAGCCCATCCACTTCAAGGTTTGACATATTGTGCAATCTGAGATGCTTTTCAGCTTACCATGCTTGTAAAGAGTGGTGCTTGCAGAACTGAAGTATCGGCATCGATGTCTCTCTAAGCTAAATTGTGCAATCTGCG
Organism: Pangasianodon hypophthalmus; assembly: GCF_027358585.1. Lineage (NCBI taxonomy): Eukaryota > Metazoa > Chordata > Actinopteri > Siluriformes > Pangasiidae > Pangasianodon > Pangasianodon hypophthalmus. Next base: position 21,491,021 of record NC_069725.1, read on the forward strand.
ATGCTTTTCAGCTCAGCATGCTTGTAAAGAGTGGTGCTTGCAGAATTGAAGTACTGGCATCGATGTCTCTCTAAGTTGAATTGTGCGATCTGAGATGCTTCTCTGCTTACCACGCTTGTAAAGAGTGGTGCACGCAGAACTGCGGTATGGGCATCAATGTCTCCCTTAAGTTAAGAAGTGCATTCTGAGATGCTTTTCAGCTCACCACTTGTAGAGTGGTGCTTGTAGAACTGAAGTATTGACATCTATGCCTCCCCTAGGTTAAATTGTGCATTCTGAGATGCTTTTCAGCTCACCACGCTTGTAAAGAGTGGTGTTCGCAGAACTGAAGTATCAGCATCGATGTCTCCCTTAGGTTAAGGTGTGCATTCTGGGATAGTGAAGTGACTTGTGGCCAAGTATGGTGACCCATACTCGGAATTTGTGCTCTGCATTTAACCCATCCAAGTGCACACACAGTAGTGAACACACACACACACCGTGAACACACACCCGGAGCAGTGGGCAGGCTTTTTTGCTGCGGCGCCCGGGAAGCAGTTGGGGGTTCGGTGCCTTGCTCAAGGGTCTCACCTCAGTCGTGGTATTGAGGGTGGGAGAGAGCGCTGGTCATTCACTCCCCCCACCTACAATCCCTGCCGAACCTGAGACTCGAACCCACAACCTTCAGGTTCACCTTCGGGTTACAAGTCCGAGCCTCTAACCATTAGGCACGAGTGCTTTTCAGCTTACCACTCTTGTAAAGTGGTGCTCGCATAACTGAAGTATTGACATCGATGCCTTCCCTAGGTTAAATTGTGCATTCTGAGGTGCTTTTCAGCTCAACACACTGGTAAAGAGTGGTGTTTTCAGAACTGATGTATCGGCATCAAAGTCTCCCTTACGTTACGGCGTGCATTCTTAGATGCTTTTCAGCTCAAAACGCTTGTAATTTGAGTTACTGAAGCCTTTCTGTGAGTTCGGAACCAGACTGGCTATCCTCCTCTGACCTCTCTCATCAACAAGGCGTTCATTTTAAACATTTTGCACCAGCAGCTCTACAAGTCGTGTCTTTAGTGCACCTTATATGAGGTACATATGTAAGAATGAGCATGTTTTCTTTCTTTAAAAAAAAAAAAAGCTTTTACAGTAAGATGAGTCACAAAACATTTGATTTAATGGCTACTTAGTCATCAGTTTTAAATAAGTTGGTAATTTTGTTAGACACAAGATGGGCATTTCACATGAAAACGAAACCAGTTAGGGAGTTGTCAGGAACCACAGCATTTTTGTGCCATGAATCAAACGGAAAAAAACACCTCGGTTTGCACGCACATTGGGAGAGAGTTTGAATGAATCCTTGCTAAAAGTGGCCAGCGTTGAACACTGTTTAAAGGATGAGTGGAGCCACGGTTCAGTAGTCAGTACTAACGCAGTGTGTGGTCTGCTGGAAAACGGGTACACACACCAGTTTACTGTCTGACTCTCCCGTGTGTTTTTTCTCCTCTCATGATGCATATCATCGTTTTAATAAACAACACGTTTCTCATTGATTCGGCAGGACTCAGCCGTGCCGAACGTTCTCAGTGTGAAATGGTTGATTTTGTGTTTCTTTCTGATTGAGCTGAAGTTGTTTTTTTGTGCTGCTGCGAGACGTTAGACGTGGAGCGGTGCTTGCGGAGGAGAGTCTCCCCGCTGTGTGTGTCCTCGCCGCTGCAGGTGTTCTGTAGACGCTTCCCAACTTTAAAGCCAGACAGAGTTCATCCTGCGGACGAGAGCGAGACAGCCCTCTCCCTCTCGCCCTCGCCTTTCTCTCTCTCTCTCTCTCTCTCTCTCTCTCTCTCACCCTGTCTCCCCATCTGTCTGTGGTTTCACTTAAGTCTTCGTTTCTCTCTTACCTCTTTTTTCTCTCTTTCTTTTGCACTGCTCTCCTTATTTCTTTATTGTCCCTTCTTATTTCTTTTTATTGACTTATTCTCTTTGCTGCTCTTGTTCTCCATCCTTTTTTTCACTTCTCTTTCTCTTATCTCATTCTTTCCGTCTGCCTCCCCTCTCCCCCTGCATCTTGTTGTTCTTTTTCTGTTCTGTTCCTTTTTGCTTCTTTTTGTCCACTCCCTTCTTCCTCCTCCTGCTCATTCCGTTTGCTCAGATTGCTCACTTATATGATCTAGCCTTTCTTTTCTCTCTCTCTTTTTTAAATCATTTATTGCTCATCCATTTTAAAAATATTTGTTATGCTTATTTTTCTCACACATGCCATAATCTCTTTCTTTCTTTCTTTCTTTCTTTCTCTAATTGTCAGCCTTTCTTGTTCTTTCTTCTTTGTGTTTGTTTGTTTGTTTCTTTCTTTCTTTCTTGTTAAATTTCACGAACTATCCTTTCTTTCTTTTTCTTTTTAATTTATTTCTCATCAATTTTTAAAACTATTTTCCCCCCCATACCCCATCATTTCTTTCTGTCTTTCTTTGTTTCTTTCATTTCTCATTCTATGTTTCTGTATATCACATCTCAATTTCCTTCTCTCTCTGTCTCTCTCTCTCTCTCTCTCTCTCTCTCTCTTTCTCTCTGTGCGGCTCTGTGCCAGGGTGTTTTTCATGCAGCGGTATGAGTAGGCTGGAGTGAAGGGGGCAGGCAAGCTGAGCAAGCTTGCTCTGATTGGCCAGCAGGCGACGAGCCCCCAAACCAGGCTCCTCCCCTTCCTGTGTCCGCGCTGCAGGCGTCTGTCATCTTATTCCATTATTCTCTGTCTGTCTGTCTCTCTCTCTCTCTCTCTCTCTCTCTCTCTCTTTCTCTCTCTCTCAGACACACCCACACACACACACACACACCTTTTATTCTGCAGAGGAGCTGCTGAGTCTTATGGAATCCGCTGGAGGTTTAGAGCAGGGTGGTGCTGTGTACAGGATGGAGCATGTTGGCCTTTTTACAAGCTTCTTCTCTTCTCTCCTCTTCTCTCGCTCTCTCTCTCTCTCTCTTTTCCCAGTCTTTCTTTCTGTCTATATCTCTCCCCTTCAGTCTCTCAGTTTCTTCCTCTCTCTCCATATCCCTGTCTTTGTCTCCATCTCCTTGTCTATCTTTCTCTCCGTATCTCTTTCACAGTCTCTCTCTCTCCCTGTCTTTCTTTCTCTCTCTCTCTCTTTCTCTTTCTCCCTCTCTGTCCCACTCTCTCTTTCTCTGTCTCTCTGTACCTCTGTCACTTTCTTCCTGTCTTTCTGTCTCTCCGTCTCTCCACCCTTCTCTCTCTCTCTCATTATTCCTGTCTCTCTGTCCTTTCATGTCTCTCTCTTTCTCTTTCCACCTTGCTCCTGCATCATCTTTTCCTCTCTAGTGCACCAGTCTCACACGTTCTCCACCCTGTTTTTCCCCTTCCTCGTTTCCTCATTTTATTATCATCTTTCTGTCTCGCTCCATTCCACATCTCTCTCTCTCTCTCTCTCTCTCTCTCTCTCTTTCTCTCTCTTGCCCTCTTTTCTCAGCATACATTCCTATACGTCTCTGTCATTGTGTTTTGCTTCATGAGCCGCCGTGTCTGTCTTTCTGTGTCCGGTAATAAAATGACGCAGAACTCCCCAGCCCTTATTTTAATCATGGATGTTTTTCCCCTCTCTCTCTCTCTCTCTCTCTCTCTCTCTCTCTCTCTCTCTCTCTCTCTCTCTCTCTTTTTCTAACTCTTTTTCTGGTGAGTGAGACAGCTGAAGGATGCAGACAGACAGTACCACACACCCTCACACACCATCCTCCCCCTCGTCCGTCTCCACCAAAGTCTGTCTGTTCCTCACAGAGTTTATCGGAGTGACATTTCAGTTAGATTAGAAAATGAAGGTTACTGGATTTTTTTTTTTTTGGCTTTCTCCTGCTCACTCGGCGGCTTTAAACGTTTTCGGGACGTCCTGAAACATCTTTGAGATCATTACACTTTCTGTTGCTTTGAACTTTTGACTTCTTAGACTTTAGTTACTAGGTGTGTTTGGTCTAAAGCTTGAAGACTTTAGACTAATCACCATGCTGACACTCTGAACATTAAATGTAAAAATGAAACGAAACGTTACAACCACAAGCAATATAAATCCACGATGTTCTCATTAAGTTAATTTAATGTTGTTCATCCTCACAATACTATAAATACTAGGGCCGTATGCAATCTGTTTTAATTAACTAACTTTAATTTTAATGACGCAAATAGAATTTTAATTAAATAAATTACAAATAATTACATTTGAATTTTTCCGTATTTGTTTTTTTTCCACTTCTGTAATAAAATGTTTGTTTTTGTTTTGTTTTTAAATATATTAAATAAAAAATATAAAATGTGTCATAAATATATTAAATAACCGATATTTATAAATTTATGATTTGTATTATATAAAATAAATGTAATATATTTTCTTACATATATTATTTTTTTGACATATTTATCAAAGCTAATGTTCTATGATTAATAATCATAAGTTAATTATACAGAACTGTCTTATAATAAAGTGTTTAAAACTATAATATACTGATAACATAAAACTCTTTAATTTTGACTTTAGAACAACATTTAATGTTGAAAAAATCCAAGCTTGAAAAATCCAAGCTGCTAATCGCTTTGACTTTATTCCCAAGAGTTCCACGCAGCTAGCTAACCCACCGGCTTGACGCTGTGATTTATGTACACACACACACACACGCGCTAAAACGACACCAGACATTGGTATGCTATAAGGACAAACAGTGCTGCTCTGTTGAGTGTTGTAGCACGCTTCTGGGAGTCTCAGACAGAAAGCTGTCAATCACTGTCCTCGGAATATTAAGCCACGACGAGGCGACACATTCATCTGGCATTTTATTACATTTCTGTGTTTTTTTTTATTGCTCAAAGTTTAATTTAGAGCTCACATATCATGCAGACATTTTTAATATTTTACACCATGTTTTCAGAGACAAAGGCCAGACTGAATCATAAATCCTGGATGGAATTATTAAAATAGCCTGGTGTAATCCTATTAAATATGTAAGGAGTAAAACACATGGGGTGTGCTGTTATAGAAAAATAATCATCGCTGAGGTGTTGCGATTACGTTCCATTTTACACCAACACTAACAAGTTTTATTTATTAAAGAACAACACATCATGCTTTTTAACCATTTATAGTTACATTTAGTGTTAAGGAACATCCGCTGAGCAAGTTAGTTCCTGTTCTCACTTATGTTATAGCAGCTATAGCAGCTCTCTCTCTCTCTCTCAGTTAATAAGACAAAAAACCACAACGTTTCATGTTGCCAAGAAAGTGTAAATTCCTGAAGACTGTGATGTGATGGAAAATGTACTGTTACAAAGTGCTGACACTGGAGACTCCTTCCATAAATCTTAAATAAACGTCTCTTTAAAGAAAACGTTAACCATATCGATGATTATACACCGTACAATTCTCTGTGTAAATTGTTACTAATGAAACATTAACGTATACGAACGAGTGCATTAATATAAACCTGTTTAAAATATTCTCAGAGCTGTTGTTATAGAAAAGTAATCAACACCTTCTGACCAATCAGAATCCAGAATTCAGCATGTATGGATATTTATATCTATACCACAGTGCTGTTAAAGTCTCGATTTCTACAGCTAGGAACCAAAACATCAGACTTGCTTACATGTTTTGGATTTGAATCTGCAATGATGGAGAGTTTTTTTTTTCTCCCGAAACAATAAACAATTTAATCTCGCACAATTTAAAATAATTGTGTTATGACATGTTGCATAACAAATGTCAACAAAAACGGCTTATTTTTCAGTAACTGTAGCTAATATTGTGACACTTTAAATAAACGTTTCAACTGCGTATACAGCAATCACATCCTGCTTGGTGTAGTAATTAATAGCTACGTGGATGAATCCTGTAATGTCTCATTGATTGTACAGTGTTGTTCCACTCGACCTAATTCCTAACGCTGGTTACACACCAGCCAACGTGTACAGTCTTTCCCAGGAAAGATCACACAGTGCAGGGCAGTTAAACAATAAGGCACAGAGGGGGCTCACTTAATGAAGCAATTTGCAACACCAAGCCATCGCAAAAAAACAACAATTTGCAGTAAGAACCAGGCTGTTAATCTCATGTCCCTCAGGCTACAAGGGCTGGAGCCAAAGCCACAGCAAAAGTGCCAGAGTTATCACCTTTAGATGTGACCGCAGGAGAAGGAAGAGAGCTCTTTGGAGTTTCTGGTGTTGGCCCTGATTCAGCTTTGTGGCTGATGTGAAAAAGTGTTAACACACCTCCTGTAATGGCTGTTAATATAGTTTAAGGTACGGACAGCACATACAGCATGATCAGCTTATCAGTTGAACCTCTGTGACCTGACCTTTAAGCCCAGTTTAGCTTGTTATAGATGAGGGAGGAAACAAGCTGACCTTTACACAGATAGTGACAAGTGGCCATAGCCACAAAATGGCTTCTCTCAGTGCCTGATCCTGCCTTCAGGTTTGTCCCAAAACTAACTTTAGAATACTGTATATTCAAATATATATAATATAATAAAATAATATAGTATTATAATGTATATTAAAATATCAAAGGTTGGGTTTTAATTGAGTATAAGTAATGATATTATATGTTCAGAATACAAAAATAAAGTTCTTCTCTATCTCTAGTCCAGGAGACGTTTTGAAAAGGCAGAATACACAGTACAGCTGCTTAATACATTTTTCTGAGAACCCGTTTAGAATACTTCAACAAATAATTATAGTCTTTAAAAGAAGTACCATCAGTGCCTGTTTTAACATCAGCACACACACACACACTTTCCTCATTTTGCAGTAGAGGGAAGCGGTAAGTGGCAGTCTGTGGGCCATTTGGGTCATGGATGTGCAGGTATAATTTATAATAATGAATCAGACAGTGAAGAAAAATACTGCAAAAACTTAATCCACTGTCTACAAAAAATGAGGTGGAATGGAGGGAGGAAATGGACTGAAATGAAGGAAAAACAAGTTCGACCCAATTTAATTTAACATTTTTCAATTCACTACAAATTTTTAACAGCAACTCAACTGCTTCCAATCAGTTTGTAATTATTCAAAATAACAAAAAATATAATTAAAAAACATGTCTATATATGCACACTGTCTCAGAAAAGTGGTCATATGCCCAGCCCTATTCAGAACAGAACCTAAATCAGTACTGTGTTCAGTACAGACTCTAAATCAGAACAGTAATCAGCACTGAACCAGAGATTAATTTAGTATTTTAGTACAGAACTTAAATCAGAACAGTATTCACGACAGAACCTGTATCAGTATCATATTCAGTATAGAACCTAAATTGGTACAGTAATCAGCACATAACCAAAATCAGTACAGTATTCAGTACAAAGCCTAAATGGGTGCCATATTCAGTACACAGCCTAAATCAAAACAGCATTCAGTACAGAGACTAAATCAGTACAGTATTCAACACAAAACCTAAATCATTAGCGTTTTCAGTACAAAGCCTAAATCAGCACCATATTCAGTACACAGCCTAAATCAATAAAGTATTCAGTAGAGAAACGAAATCAGTACAATATTCAGTGTAGAAATGAAATCAGTGCAGTATTCAGTATAGACACGAAATCAGTACAGTATTCAGTGTAGAAATGAAATCAGTACAGTATTCAGTATAGACACGAAATCAGTACAGTATTCAGTATAGACACGAAATCAGTACAGTATTCAGTATAGAAAGGAAATCAGCACAGTATTCAGTATAGACACAAAATCAGTATTCAGTATAGAACCGAAATCAGTACAGTATTCAGTATAGAACCGAAATCAGTACAGTATTCAGTATAGAACTGAAATCAGTACAGTATTCAGTATAGAACCGAAATCAGTACAGTATTCAGTATAGAACCGAAATCAGTACAGTATTCAGTATAGATGTGAAATCAGTACAGTATTCAGTATAGAAATGAAATCAATACAGTATTCAGTATAGAAACGAAATCAGTACAATATCCAGTGTAGAAATGAAGTCAGTACAGTATTCAGTACAGAAAAGAAATCAGTACAGTAATCAGTATAAAACCTAGAGCAGTACATTATTTAGGACAGAACCTAAATAAGAACACACCCGACAATTCAGTACACACCCGATTAAATCCCTAAATGTTCAGTACAGAATGTAAATCAGTACTGTATTCAGTACAGTATTCAGTAGAGAGCTTGTGCACACTAGAAGTTTTTTGTGACCACCATCTGTACCAGTCAGTATAACTTCATGTCTACAGTGTAGCTGTTTCAGATTCCCTTCTCATGGTACAGCAGCATACATCCTGTGTACACGCTCACAATATCAACGTTTTTTCCAGATCCGTTCAGTTTCTAAACACTGTTAACACTGTTCTCTGATTAAGGCCTGACTGCTGGTTTATCTCCATCGCTCTGATTCGTCTCACATGTCACATGTTTAAGTAAAGGTAATGTGTCTGTGCTGCATTATTCAGCGTTTAGCTGGATGGCGTCCTACAGCTCGTCCTCCTCCTTCTGCTTTCATTCACACGCAGGACGAGTCGGCTGTAATTAAACGTCTTATTGTAGTAGAAATGTTTTGGCTGACGATGCCAGCAGGTGTGTGTGTGTGCGTGTGCGCGCGCGTGTGTGTGTGTGCGCGTGCACGTGTGCACGTGCGTGCGTATGTGTGTGTGTGGAGGTAGTGGGTATAAATGCTATCTGCAATCGCTTTGTCTCTCTTTCTTCCTCTCTGTCTTTTCCTTTCTGTCTCTCATCGTGTGCATTGGCAGCATGGTGTCCTGGCACGCGCGCGTGTGTAGGGGTGTGTGTGTGTGTGTGAAGACTCTTCATTAGCGCTCTTGCTCTCCTTCTGTTTCCTGAGATGGCACACACTGTCTCCAGAGAGAGAAGGCCGGCTTGAAAACAAGAGTGTGTGTGTATGAGAGAGAGAGAGAGAGAAATAAAACAAACACCAGTGAAGTAATGGCATTCGGAACCGACAGCTGTCCAGGCCAAACCACAAACAAACACTTTCTCTCTCACACACACACACACACACTCTCACCTCCCACACAATCGGACATCTGCTTCCTCGCGTTAGCCGGGCCAAGCGAAACTGAGCAAAGCCGCAACATTTACCCAAACACTCCGCTTCCTGTTTAAGGCCCGTAACGCCACGTTAGTGCAACTGATGCTGCTGTGCTACGCACCTCGATACAATGTAATTCCATTTTGGGCTGCACAGTTCATGGATCACTGAGGATTATGAGGTGATCCGCCATGTCCTTCAGCTTTGTAACTTGTAAATGCGAGTGTTATTCCCGCGAGTTGATTCTGGCACAGTGATATCGGATTTGCCTGTGATTACACTTTCAGCTAAAGCCACGTTTACACTGTGTGACAGAAATCATAAAAGAATTCTTTGGTCGTGATTTGAGATCAGCCATCTCAGAACGCGTAAGGTGCCATTGTGACCGAACACAGCCAACGACGAAGCAAGAAATTTTCTCACAAAACCTCTCTCTTCCATCCATGTGGGATGGTGGAGCGATGCAGTGAAAGTGGCAAAAGCTTGTTCTGATATGTTATCTAATATTTCCGTAGTAACAAGTGCTTAGTAAGTATTTACACAGGGACATGTAGTGCTAAAACCCCACGTAAGTGAATTGTTGGTATAAGAAGATGTTTGTTTAACATTTACGGAAGGAGTCTCCAGTGTCAGCGCTTTGTAACAGCACTTTGTTTTCCCACAAGATGGAGGAGTTTGTGCTCTCTGGTTTCTTGGTAACATGACACTCTGTTTTTTTTTTTTTTTGAAGAGTAAAAAGAAAGGCTGATGACAGAATAACTGATTATCACTGCTATAACACAAGTGATAATTAAATTAAATGTAACTATAAATGGATAAAAAGTCAATTTCATCTTTGCAAATTGTTGTGGTATAAGATTAAACAAAGGATTAAACAAAGCCCGTTCATACGTTCTGTTATTGGGAAATAATCAAATTTAGCATGGGAACAGTAACTCGGCTTCATCGCACAACGTTGTCGTTGATTATTTTCACATAGTGGCATGGCAAAGTGTTTCAGTCCTTGCTAAA